>NC_092109.1:37042141-37342141 GCF_045679555.1 Salvelinus alpinus | reverse complement strand
GTAAACAGCCCATCCAACTACCTCATCCCCATACTGTATTTATTTATTTATCTTGCTCCTTTGCACCCCAGTATCTGTACTTGCACATTCATCTTCTGCACATCTACCATTCCAGTGTTTTAATTGCTATATTGTAATTACTGCGCCACCATGGCCTATTTATTGCCTTAACTCCCTTATCTTACCTCATTTGCACTCACTGTATATAGACTTTTTGTTTTCCTTTTTTCTACTGTATTATTGACTGTATGTTTATTTATTCCATGTGTAACTCTGTGTTGTTGTTTGTGTTGAACTGCTTTGCCTTATCTTGGCCAGGTCGCAGTTGCAAATGAGAACTTGTTCTCAACTAGCCTACCTGGTTAAATAAAGGTGAAATAAAAATGTATTTAAAAAACTGCAGGTTAATGATATACCATCTCTACTTTTATCCAATGTAAAAAACCACAATTTCAAATCAAGGCAGTGAGTCATAAATGGTAATCAAAACAAGTTTAGGCCAACTTGGATTAATTTTTGTATTTACAGAATAGTAGCAAACTACTCAAATCGATGTGGCACACATCAAGTTTCACGTTTTTAATGTCACATGCACAAGTACAGTGAAAAGCCTGTTATCCTAACAATGCATTAATCAATATCAATGTGGTACTATAAATAAAATATGGTAGAACAAAAACACAAGAGCAATAGAAATAATAACAGGAGAAAGTAGGAAAAGCTTCATACAGCGTCAATTCCAATACCATATTTACAATGTGCAAGGATACTAAAGTGATGGAGGTAGATATGTATAGGGGTAAGGTGACTAGGCATCAGGATATATGATAAACAGAGTAGCAGCAACTTACATGATGCTTGAAGTGATTGTGTGTGTGTTGCGGTGTCAGTGTGCGTGGGTGAGTGTGTTGTTCACAGGAGACTTGTTCATAAATATTGCCTTCTGTCAAGATGGAAGCTGTCTTTTCCATACATCACACAGACAACCAATGCTACTGCACCACTACCTATGCAACAATTACTACCTCTTACCATACTGTTACGTTCCCCAGTGCTTGTGGAGTCGCACTGGAGCCAGCATCTAGCTCCAGTTGTCGAATCCTCACCTCCTTGTCGATTTCCATTTTCCTAAGTTCAAGTTCAAAATGCATCTGTCTCTCCTTATCTTTTTGCTGCATTTCTAACCGGGCCAGCCTCACCTTCAGCCTTGCGGTCCCGTCTGAACGACCTGAAGCAGAAGATAAAGGATCATAGCGAGGCAATGCAAAGGGGGTACGAGCAACCCCTTCCTCCGCCCTGTCCTCCGACTTGGCATCGGAAAGTCTACCCGTCTCCTCTCCTTGCAATGAGAGAATTCTTTCTCTTACTAATCCCTCCCTGACTAGTACCAAAAGCTCAGCCTTTAGGACTTTCTCAGGGATAACAAATCCATAATGGTCAGCTATAACTAAAAGGTCTACTTTCCGAAACCTCACCAAACAATCAATAGAGGGCGCTTCAATGAACTTGGAGATGGCTGAGGCAGCCATCTTGTACACAACAATCTACTGAACACACAAACTAAACAAGTCATCCAAACTCACAACCTACCATCACACCTCAATCACTAACCACAGAGAGCTCAGTGCAGCAGGGTCCGGTGGGTTTAATGGAATCCCGGATGAGCCCCCATTATGTTACGTACGCCTCTGAGAAGAGGGAACGCAACATAATGGGGGCTCATCCGGGATTCCATCCTCTTCTCAGAGGCGTACGTAACATAATGGGGGCTCATCCGGGATTCCATTAAACCCACCGGACCCTGCTGCACTGAGCTCTCTGTGGTTAGTGATTGAGGTGTGATGGTAGGTTGTGAGTTTGGATGACTTGTTTAGTTTGTGTGTTCAGTAGATTGTTGTGTACAAGATGGCTGCCTCAGCCATCTCCAAGTTCATTGAAGCGCCCTCTATTGATTGTTTGGTGAGGTTTCGGAAAGTAGACCTTTTAGTTATAGCTGACCATTATGGATTTGTTATCCCTGAGAAAGTCCTAAAGGCTGAGCTTTTGGTACTAGTCAGGGAGGGATTAGTAAGAGAAAGAATTCTCTCATTGCAAGGAGAGGAGACGGGTAGACTTTCCGATGCCAAGTCGGAGGACAGGGCGGAGGAAGGGGTTGCTCGTACCCCCTTTGCATTGCCTCGCTATGATCCTTTATCTTCTGCTTCAGGTCGTTCAGACGGGACCGCAAGGCTGAAGGTGAGGCTGGCCCGGTTAGAAATGCAGCAAAAAGATAAGGAGAGACAGATGCATTTTGAACTTGAACTTAGGAAAATGGAAATCGACAAGGAGGTGAGGATTCGACAACTGGAGCTAGATGCTGGCTCCAGTGCGACTCCACAAGCTGCTCATCATAAAACCCACTTCGATGTGAGTAAAAATATCGCTTTAGTCCCTCCATTCCGAGAGTCGGAAGTTGATTCCTATTTCTCTGCGTTTGAGCGTGTGGCCGCTGCGCTACATTGGCCACTTGAGGTTTGGCCGCTCCTGTTACAATGTAAATTGTCTGGGAAAGCCCAGGAAGTAGTAGCTGCTCTCTCGCTGGAAGACAGTTTACATTACGAAACAGTTAAAACTACCATGTTGCGGGCTTATGAGTTGGTGCCTGAAGCTTATAGACAGCGCTTCAGGAACCACAAGAAACCCTCTCACCGTACTTTTGTTGAGTTTGCTAGGGACAAAGAGTCTCTGTTTAATCGATGGTGTTCAGCCAGCAAAGCTAACACCTTTGCTGATATTCGGGAGTTGATGCTGTTGGAGGATTTTAAAGGCAACCTCCCTGATAGAATTGTAGTTCATTTAAATGAACAGAAAGTGGTGACTTTGGCCCAGGCAGCAGTGTTGGCAGATGAGTATGCTTTGACACACAAGACTGTCTTTGGTGCACCTCGTTTTGAAGGTAGACTGATTACGTCATCAGTGCCTCGTTCAGGTCGCTTTTCCTCTGACAACCCTAAGCCTTTTCAAGAAATCCGTGAATGTTTTTACTGTCACCAAAAGGGTCACGTGATTGCGGACTGCCCAGTTTTGAAAAATAAACCGAAACAGTCCCAGTCACCGTCCCCAAAAAGGAAAAGTTTGGGTTTAGTCAAGTCTTTGGCTCGTCCATTGGATCGAGTTCTTGATTCAGCATTTGAGAAACCGGATCCTGTCTATGCTCCGTTTATCTCTACCGGTCGTGTTTCCTTAACTGGAGAACAAGCTGATCAAAAGCCCATTAAAATCTTACGAGACACTGGTGCGGCGCAGTCAGTAATCATTACTGATGCTTTACCCTGGTCTCCTGAAACATATTGTGGCTCGCATGTCATATTACAGGGGATAGAGACAAAAACAGTACCTGTACCACTACACTGGGTCCACTTAGTGTCAGACTTGGTATCAGGATGTTTCCGTGTTGGTGTAGTGTCTACACTGCCAGTAAAAGGAGTCACATTGCTACTAGGGAATGATATTGCTGGTGGTAACGTTACTCCTGTGTTAGAGGTAGTAGACAACCCAGAAATCAGAACTACAGATGAGAAATTGGTTCAAGCATTTCCACATGTTTTTCCTGCTTGTGTGTTAACGAGGGCACAATCTCGCAAGCTTGGAGATGTGGTGGATTTGGCTAGTTCCATTTTTGAGAATGTTGATGTAGAAGACAATGCACCGAGTATTCCTTCTGCAAGGCCGACAGTTTTTACTCCTGAAAAAACTAAGGCAGGGGACTGCGAAATCGCGCCCCAATTACATGACATTCTTTTGTCTGTCACCCCTGAGAAGGTGATTGAATGTCAAAAAGGAGACGCCAGTCTTCGCAAGTGTTTTGCTTCGTTAATTTCCCTAGAGGAAGCTAAAACTAGAGAGACTGCCTACTTTATGGAAGCAGGTGTTCTGATGCGTAAATGGGCAGCTCATGACACCGTTAATGACTGGAGTGAAGTGTGTCAAGTGGTTGTTCCTACACCGTTCCGACAGCAGGTGCTGTCACTCGCCCATGACCAGGCGTGGTCTGGACATTTGGGGATTACAAAGACCTATAACCGAGTCCTTCGACATTTTTTCTGGCCAGGTTTGAAGTCTGATGTGGTCCAATTTTGTAAAACATGTCACATATGTCAACTCACTGGGAAAGCGAATCAAACAGTTCCTAGAGCACCGCTCTGCCCGATTCCTGTGGTGGGGGAACCGTTTGAAAGAGTGATAATTGATTGTGTAGGTCCATTGCCGAAAACCAGGTCAGGTAACCAGTTCTTACTAACAATAATGTGCAGTGCTACTCGATACCCAGAGGCTATTCCTCTCCGTACTATAACGGCTAAGACTGTGGTGAAGGCACTGGTGAAGTTCTTCTCTACGTTTGGACTCCCTAAAGTAATCCAAACTGATCAGGGATCCAACTTTATGTCCAAACTGTTTTCAAATGTGTTAAAGACGCTGTGTATTTCCCATCAGGTCTCAAGTCCGTATCATCCAGAGAGTCAAGGGGCTCTCGAACGCTGGCATCAGACGATGAAGGCAATGCTACGCAAGTATTGTATGGATACCAGTACCGATTGGGATGAGGGGGTGCCCTTTGTCCTATTTGCTATACGGGAAACGATACAAGAGTCCTTAGGGTTCAGCCCTGCTGACCTTGTGTTTGGACACACCCCACGGGGTCCGCTGAAAGTGTTGAAGGAGCATATTTTATCTCCTACACCCAGTAGCGCCCCTAAAAATGTTTTGGATTATGTCAGTAAGATGCGGGAGAGACTGCACGCCGCATGTGCGTTAGCCCAAAAGTCTCTCTCCTCTTCGCAAAAACGCATGAAGGTGCATTATGACAAAAAGGCTGTTGGCCGTTCTTTTGCACCAGGGGATCAAGTTTTAGTTTTGTTGCCAATTCCTGGCTCATCGCTGTCAGCACGTTTTTCTGGACCATATCTGGTGGAAAAGAAACTCAGTGACACCAATTACGTGATAAAGACCCCAGATCGAAGGCGTTCTTCCCGTGTGTGTCATGTTAACATGCTAAAAGCATATTATGTACGTGACACTCCAGAAAGCTCCTCAAGTAAGCCGGTCCAACCCGCCGTCTCCAGTGTGGCTGCGGTGGTGCTGAAGCCTGGCTGGGACCTAGAGGAGGATAAGGAGGATGGGTTGGAGTTACGCCATACGTTACAGCAGTGTGAACGCTTATGTAATTCAGAGATGCTGAAGAAGTTACCCTCTCAAATGGAACATTTGGATAACGATCAAACTAAGGACCTTATCCTATTGATAAACAGTTTTCTCAGTGTGTTTCAGGACGTTCCGAGTCGCACGTCCATCTTGGAGCATGACGTGGATGTGGGCAACGCTGCTCCTATACGTCAGCATCCGTACCAGGTTAATGCAAAGAAAAGGGAGGTAATGAAAAGTGAGGTAGCTTATTTATTACAGAATGACATGGCAAAACCCAGTAACAGCTCCTGGAGTTCCCCATGTATTCTTGTTCCTAAGCCTGACGGTACGTCCCGCTTATGCACGGACTATCGTCGTGTAAATGCAGTTACAAAGTCTGATTCTTTTCCTCTACCTCGATTAGATGACTGCATTGATAGAATTGGCTCTGCTGCTTACGTTAGTAAGTTAGATTTGTTAAAAGGTTATTGGCAGGTGCCTCTGACCTCTCGAGCTTCGGACATATCAGCTTTTGTTACGCCTGATAACTTTGTACAATACACTGTGATGCCCTTTGGCATGTGTAATGCACCTGCTACATTTCAGCGTCTAGTTAACATTGTGTTTGCAGATGTGCCAAATTGTACTGCATACCTTGACGATGTGGTGATTCATTCGTCTACTTGGTCTGAACATCTCTCTACTTTGAGAAGTGTGTTTCAGCGGTTGGAGAATGCTTCTTTAACCCTCAATTTGGCCAAGTGTGAGTTTGGGAAGGCTACGGTGACTTATTTAGGGAAACAAGTGGGACGAGGTCAAGTGCGCCCAGTATCTGGCAAAGTGGAAGCAATTGTTGCTTTTCCTGCTCCCACGACTCGACGCCAGTTGCGCAGATTCCTAGGGATGGTAGGGTACTATCGTACATTCTGTAAGAATTTCTCGACGGTAGTAGCTCCCCTTTCATCTCTGCTTAGTCCCAAGGTACCATTTAGGTGGTCCAAGGACTGTAACCATGCTTTTGAGTCCGCTAAAGCGCTACTTTGTAGTGCCCCAGTGCTTGCCGCTCCCAACTTTGACAAACCTTTTAAGTTGGAGGTTGACGCTAGTATAGTGGGGGTGGGTGCGGTTCTCTTACAGGAAGATGAAGATGGAGTGGATCGGCCCGTCAGTTTCTTCTCCCGTAAGTTCAACGCGTGTCAGTCAAGGTACTCCACAATTGAACAAGAGACGCTAGCTTTATTGCTAGCCTTACAGTTCTTTGAAGTATATGTGGGATCCAGTGCCTTGCCTGTTATGGTCTTCACAGACCATAATCCTTTAGTGTTCTTGAAACAAATGTACAATCAGAACCGCCGCCTTATGCGGTGGGCTCTGATTGTACAAGGATATAATGTACAGATAGCCTATGTGAAGGGCTCAGCGAATGTGGTTGCTGACGCTCTATCACGGGGTTACTAACTGGGGAAGCGTTGGGTTTTGTTATTACAAACAATGTTTGCAAATTTTGTGGTGGGCGTGTTACGTTCCCCAGTTTTCTGTGTTGTGGTATGTATTTGAGTGTGTATTTCAGGAGATAGCTTCCTGAGTTCTCCATGGCTAATTGATAATTGGAGAGCTGACCACGCCCCCTCGTCAAGAAGCAGCTGACACTAATTACCTTTGCCACCTGAGGAATATAAAAGCCAGTGTTCTGTTCAGGAAAAGAGATGATAACTGGGAGATCATTGCTGAGAGAGGAGGCTGAGGGTGATATACTGTATTGGTTGTTCTCAGAGGGAGATGATTAGTGTGACCTGTATTGGTTGATTGGTTATGTCTTTTGTGTGTCAATAGGACGCAGTGTTTTGATTATTGAAATTGTTTGGATTGTTCTGTTTCATTTGTTCCCAGGGGGGAAGGAGAAGGCACTTTGGGAGTGCTTAGGCAAGAGGCCCGCGGGCATACATATACCCGTAGTATATTCATTGTCTAGGCACACTAGGTAAGACCTGGGCGGACCACCCCCTGTATTTTGGTTAGGGCACCAGGTGGTGCTAAGATAGATAAGTAGTGGGTAGGCAGGTTAGATAGGAAAGGGGGAAGTTTTGATATTTACTTTCTTTGCTTTGGTTCCGTCCAGCCCCTTTTCCCCATATTACCGTAAGGAAATAAATCCTAGTAACGGTAAAATCTGCCTTTGTCGTCCTTACTCACGCCTACAGTCCATACCTCTTGCACTTCACAGGGAGTTGAGTTGCAGCAGGGAGTTGCGTTCCCTCTTCTCAGAGGCGTACGTAACACATACATCACACAGACAACCAATGCTACTGCACCACTACCAATGCAACAACATCTACCTCTTACTTGACTCAACTGATGATGTGGAAACCGGCCACTAGGGGCAGCAGTGAGTCCTGTTACCTTCAAGTAGGTTTCGTTGTTGCTAGGGTGTTGTGGACGGGGATGGCAGCCTTAGTGCCTAAACTTAACCATAACCTTAAGATTTCTCAGGGTTAGGGTTAGAGTTGTAACCCTAACCCTAATGCCTAAACTTAACCTTAAACACTGTCCTGCACTGACACTGCAGAGAATCCCCTCTGAACACTCCCTCTTTGACCCTGGGAGTAAGAGAGAGTTTGACTATCTCTGGAACTCACCCAGAAGGCTCCCTAGTAACCTCCCTAACGATGGAGGTGTGAATTGCCCTCTACTGCAAGACAATAGTCAGGCTCCGGTTGGGGGATGGTAAGCTACTTGATCCAGCCTGATAATCACAAACTCCCAGGGTCAGAAAGGGGGTTCAGAGGGGATTTTCTATAGATACTGTCAATATATTACTATGTATTTCATCTGTGAAGTAAAAATGTATCCCCATTCCAAGACCACTCTGTAAACCACAAATCTATATTGACAAGAAAATAGATGTAAAGAACAAGGCAGCTTGATGTGCGGAAGCAGAATTACACTGTGTAGACCTACTGATTAACATGTGAGTGTTCTGCAGAATTACACTGTGTAGACCTACTGATTAACATGTGAGTGTTCTGCAGAATTACACTGTGTAGACCTACTGATTAACATGTGAGTGTTCTGCAGAATTACACTGTGTAGACCTACTGATTAACATGTGACTGTTCTGATGACATATTTGACACAGCCTATGAATACTGTAATGCTGGGAAGTGTATTTATCACACAGAAACTACCGGTACTTACTTTATTGACAGCTGGCCATTAGGTCTCTCTGGCCGAGGTCTCTTCTTCCAGTTTATTTTTGGCACATGGAAAAAAGTTTCTACAACTGCTGGGATTAGGAGGACTGGACAATCATTGTCACTGGTTACACAGAGTAAAGGTGGGCTCGCGGGTCAGCGGTGTCTTGACACCAGACAATTCTAGATTTTCCAAGGCTAGCATAAGCAGGTCCCACTTCGCGCAACAAAGACACTCGTCTTCAGTGGGCATCCCTTGGTATCGCCCACAGGTACAGAACCAGTTCCGAGATGACCTGAGTCGGGTCTCATCTGCTGGTCGAATATCTGCCTCAGCCTCTGCCTGCTCCGTTTCTCTCTCTCCTTTCTCTGTCTTCCTGTCTTCCCCCATCTATTGAAGCTCGACGTCTGTGTATTCCGGTTCAGATAAATAAGGCTTGTTTGCAAATTCAAACATTTCCTCCTCGTATTCGTAGTCACACATGTTGGTTGTGTAGTTGTTTGAAATTTTAAAAAACTAATTAGCTACCTTGGAAGATTAGCGACCGGCAGCTAGCTACCAGCTCTGTGTTTACAGTGGACAAATTTGTTGTGGACTGGCTAGTGTGTTTCTGAAGTATACACATGCACACCAATATACGCTTGTCAGAAGTTATCGCTCGAGTTCAAACAAAATGGATTACAACGTTGCAGATAAAGTTCGGGAATTACAAAATGTCATGTGATCAACTTCTAAAGAACTGAATCATGATACTAAGAGCTTTGCCATTTGTAAAAAAGGATGCAATTCTGGATGTTTCTGGAGTCTTCGTTCACCTCTTCTGGAGTCTTTGATACACCTCTACGCAGATGACACCATTCTGTAAACCTCTGGCCCTTCTTTGGACACTGTGTTTACTAACCTCCAAACGAGCTTCAATGCCATACAACACTCCTTCCGTGGCATCCAACTGCTCTTAAACGCTAGTAAAACCAAATGCATGCTTTTCAACCATTCGCTGCCCGCACCCGCCCGACTAGCATCACTACTCTGGACGGTTCTGACCTAGAATACATGGACAACTACAAATACCTAGGTGTCTGGGTAGACTGTAAACTCTCCTTCCAGACTCATATCAAACATCTCCAATCCAAAATCAAATCTAGAATCAGCTTTCTATTTCGCAACAAAGCCTCCTTCACTCACACCGCCAAACTTACCCTAGTAAAACTGACTATCCTACCGATCCTCGACTTCGGCGATGTCATCTACAAAATAGCTTCTAATACTCTACTCAGCAAACTGGATGCAGTCTATCACAGTGCCATCCGTTTTGTTACCAAAGCCCCTTATACCACTCACCACTGCGACCTGTATGCTCTTCTCGGCTGGCCCTCGCTACATATTCGTCGCCAGACCCACTATAAGTCTTTGCTAGGTAAAGCGCCGCCTCATCTCAGCTCACTGGTCACGATAACAACACCCACCCGTAGCACGCGCTCCAGCAGGTGTATCTCACTGGTCATCCCCAAAGCCAACACCTCCTTTGGCCGCCTTTCCTTCCAGTTCTCTGCTGCCAGTGACTGGAACGAATTGCAAAAATCGCTGAAGCTGGAGACTTACATTTCCCTCACTAACTTTAAACATCAGCTATCTGAGCAGCTAACTGATCGCTGCAGCTGTACATAGTCCATCTGTAAATAGCCCACCCAATCTACCTACCTCATCCCCATATTGTTTTTATTTACTTTGCTGCTCTTTTGCACACCAGTATCACTACTTGCACGTCATCATCTGCTCATCATCCTCTGCTCATCTATCATCCCAGTGTTAATCTGCTAAATTGTCATTACTTTGCTACTATGGCCTATTTATTGCCTTACCTCCTCACGCCATTTGCACACACTGTATATAGACTTCCTTTTTTTATATTGTGTTATTGACTGTACGCTTGTTTATTCCATGTGTAACTCTGTGTTGTTGTTTGTGTCGCACTGCTTTGCTTTATCTTCGCCAGGTCGCAGTTGTAAATGAGAACTTGTTCTCAACTAGCCTACCTGGTTCAATAAAGGTGAAATAAAAAAGAAAAGAAAAAAAAACTTTATGGACGCCCTGGATCTCCAGAATGAGACTCAGGAAATCCAAATCCACATGTAAGTTTCTCAAAAACAAGTGAAATTAAAAAAAAAATGTCTGTAACCTTCTATAACATGCAATTCACATAGAAAAATAGAGATTAGGGCCTCCCGAGTGACGCAGCGATCTAACATGCTGACCACACCGCTCACGTCGAGTTGCAAAATAAATACATGTTATTCAATCATTGCACCCACGCTGCTCACACGCGCCAATGAGTGTCTGCATTGTCAAGCGCTAAAATAGAAGTTGCTTCCATTTGTGGCGCAGAACGCGCTGCAAGTCCTACCTCTCCCATCTCCTCATTGGCTTTTAGAAGCATATACCCACGTGCCATCTCCTCATTGGTTATACCCACGTGGGTGATTGAAAGATGAACTGAGGTTGGTCGGTCGTGGTAATACACCGTATTATGAAAGTTAGATGCCAATCGCCATATAAAGTCCAAAGAAGAAAAGGCCTGGAAGGAGGAGAAATTACTAGAAACGATTCTGTTGACTGTTTAATGTGTGGATTAATTGTCGGAGTAGAGGACCTTGTGCATTTCAGGTAAAGTAACAACTCAACGTTTATATCACAGGACAAATTAGCTAGCAACAGCAAGCTAGCTAAATAGGACAAAATAGCTAGAAACTGCAAGCTAGCTAGTTAAATTGCCATAAATGTTTAATACTTTTTGACCTGTCCCCAAATTAATATAATGGGTTCAGAGTTTGTTTTGATATTTAAACCTGCATGTCGTGATCACGTTTGACGTGAGGGGACAAAATCTATTTGCGCACGATGGCGCATGCGTCCGGTTTGGGCGTGCACGCGCATCCGGTTTGGGTGTGCACGCGCATCCGGTTTGGGCGTGCACGCGCATCCGGTTTGGGCGTGCACACGCATCCGGTTTGGGCGTGGTGTAAGGCACTGCATCGCAACGCTAGAGGTGTCACTACAGTCCAGCGTTGTCAGGGTTAGGGGAGGGTTTGACCGGCTGGGATGTCCTTGTTCCATTGCGCTCTAGCGGTTCCTTGTGGCGGCCAGGCGCATGCACGCTGACTTCGGTCACCAGCTGTACGGTGTTTCCTCCGACATATTGGTGCATCTGGCTTCTGGGTTAAGTGGGCAGCGTGTCAAGAAGCAGTGTGACTTGGCTGAGTCGTGTTTCGGAGTACACATGGTTCTCGACCTTTGCCTCTCCCGAGTCCGTATGGGAGTTGCAGCGATTGGACAAGACTGTAACTACCAATTGGATATCATGAAAAAGGGGTAAATAGCCCCCTCAAAACAAATATATACAGTATATATACAGTACCAGTCAAAAGTTTGGACACCTATTCATTCCAGGGTTTTTCTTTATTTTGACTATTTCCTCCATTGTATAATAATAGTGAAGACATTAAAACTATGAAATAACACATATGGAATGCCAAGAGTGTGCAAAGCTGTCATCAAGGCAAAGGGTGGCTACTTTGAAGAATCTCAAATATAAAATATACTGTATTGTACCACTTTTTTTGGTTACTACATGATTCCATTTGTTTTATTTCATAGTTGTAATTGATGTATTCTCTATTATTCTACAACACCCATGCCAATATATCCTCCAAACACCGGCATAATCACTAAATTATTACTTTCAGATCGTCCCTCCTCATAAGGGAGAGGAAATTAGAGAATATCTTAAAGATATGTGGTAACAGAATTACAAGGCAATGTTTTTTAAACCTACAGAAGGCAAATAATTTCTGCAAAGCTAAATATAAATATGATATTAGTGTGTAGGGGTCTTTACTTCAACATTACTGTGTTTCCATGTATTTTTTATACATTTTCCATCGATGTGACCAGAAATCAAAACCTTTGCTTATTTCTTATATTGTTTATGATGGGAAATGGTTGAAAAATGTATCTATGCCTTCATTTCCCAAAAATATAGCCTCTTAGCTTTCATCTGACACCAAATTTGATATGCTATTATGAACCTCACCTGTTGGTGCTCATGGGTCATTTTACATGGACATGACCTTGTCTCATCTCTCTTTCTCTATCCTCTCTCAATTCAATTTCAATTCAATTTAAGGGCATTATTGACATGGGAAACATATGTTAACATTGCCAAAGCAAGTGAAATAGATAATAAACAAAAGTGAAATAAACAATAACATTTACAGTAAACATTACACTCACAGAAGTTACAAAAGAATAAAGACATTTCAAATGTCATATTATGTCTATATACAGAGTTGTAAATGTGCAAATAGTTAAAGTACAAAAGGGAAAATAAATAAACGTTGTATTCTCTCTCTCCCTCTCATGATTTTTCTCCATTCATCCCTCCCTCCCTCCCTCCCTCTCTCTCTCATTATTTTTCTCCATCCATCCATCCATCCATCCCTCCCTCTCTCTCATTATTTTTCTCCGTCCATCCCCCCTCTCTCTCTATGTTGTTATTTTGCTCCCTCTCTCTCCCCTCCCTCTCTCTCATTATTTTTCTCCATCCCTCCCTTCTCTCTATCTTGTTATTTTGCTCCCTCTCTCTCTATCTTGTTATTTTGCTCCCTCTCTCTCATTATTTTTCTCCATCCCTCCCTCTCTCTCTATCATTATTTTTCTCCATCCCTCCCTCTCTCTCAATCATTATTTTTCTCCATCCCTCCCTCTCTCTATCATAATTTTTCTCCATCCCTCCCTCTCTCTCTCTATCATTATTTTTCTCCATCCCTCCCTCTATCATTATTTTTCTCCATCCCTCTCTCTCTATCATTATTTTTCTCCATCCCTCTCTCTCTATCATTCTTTTTCTCCATCCCTCTCTCTCTCTCATTCTTTTTCTCCATCCCTCTCTCTCTCTCTATCATTATTTTTCTCCATCCCTCCCTCCCTCTCTCTCTATCATTATTTTTCTCCATCCCTCCCTCTCTCTCTATCATTATTTTTCTCCATCCCTCCATCCATGTCAGCTCTGGGATTCGATCTAGCAACCCTTTAGTTACTGGCCCTATGCTCTAACCACTAGGCTACCTGCCGCCCATCTTGTTATTGTTCTCCATCCATCCCTCCCTCTCTCCCGTTATTTTGCTCCCTCACCCCTCCCCCTCTCTCCCCCCTCTCTTCCCCCCCCCCTCCCTCTCCCCTCCCTCTCTCTCTGTGTGTTAGTAGTGAAGTAAAGGTGACAGAGATAACTGTATCATAGACAAACCACCTCCACATTACACCACATTTCATCACTTCTACTGACAGACAGCATGCATTTCAGCAAACACACAGCTATACGGACGTTTACCATATTTGTGTGTGTGTGTGTGTGTGTGTGTGTGTGTGTGTGTGTGGGGGGGGGGGGGGGCTGGAAGAAACTCAGCCGGAATTGTAAACAAGCAAGCACACACACACCACTGGCCTATTCCTTCCAGCCCACACACACAGCCACCGCCCCCCCCAGTCCAGTGCAGGCCCAGATGGTTTCATTAGTAATGAGGATAGAGTCCAGCTTGAAGATGGGCCAAACCAAGTGGCCTAACCGATAATGATCTGTGTTTGTGTGTGTGATAATGTGTGTGTGTGTGTGTGTGTCAGACCCAGGTTATTCTCTCTATCTATTGACGTTAAGCAGACCTATTACATTCCATTCAGTGCAGCTCATTCAGCCGTACAATACATTTGTCACCCAACAGCTTCTTTCTGAATAATTGCCTGTCAGTCTATTTCAGCATGAACATAATGATGACTCACCTAATTTATGTGCGTGTGTGTGTTTGTCTGTGACAGAGAGATATGGTTCCACAATTGCAAAGCTGCTGTTTATCCAGACAGACCCACATGTGTACCCTTTTAATAGCGTGCTGAAGTTGGATTTGAACCGGATGTAGGCTAGCATTACAAATGTCAATTTTTTTCCAGCAACATTGGAGCTTTACAAAAACCTACATACATATCTGTCTCTCCCTCTCTTCCGCTCTCTCTCTGTAAACAGTCCCGGCCCCCGGACTATCTTGGCGCCTGTTCCTCGCGCCACTGTCTCATCACTCGCTTAAGAATGTAATAAAACATGTCAGAAAGCTTCTGTTGAGGCGCACGCATGCCTACATGCACATACACACACCGATAACTGTAAACTGCTGTGCAGCAGCAGTCTTCTATTTTAAAGAATAATATAGCGTGATGTGGATAAATATTTTATTTCCGCCGAACGAAGCTGAGCGGACCAGGCCGCAGGAGAGAAGATGAAGCTAGAGGTTTTACAGATGAAGGGTCTTAATTTGAGCCAATTTGATACAGCAGGAAAAAACTCCTACAGCAACAGGAAATGTGAATTATTATAAAGATTACATTTCGTTTTACATTTTTTTTACATTTCTTTCATTGCAGGAAAGTTCTCATGCAACAGGGTGATCAAATGAATGTCCTACATCTGTATGTTAAAGGGATAGTTCTGGATTGTGGCAACGAGGCTCTTTTTCTACCTCTCCAGAGTCAGATGAACTTGAGGATATGTTTTATGTCTCTGCCTCCAGTATGAAGGAAGTTCCTATCTAGCGTTTGCGCAATTGTTTACTGGAGATTCCAGTCTTTGTGCTAAGCTACAGCAGTTAGCATTTTCTCGCAAAACTACCTCTAACTTCCTTCATCCTGTTAACTTCTTTCGACTAGGGGGCAGAATTTTTATGTTTAGAAAAAATATTATCGATTATCTATGTTAAAAACAACCTGAGGATTGATTATAAAAAAACGTTTGACATGTTTCTACGAACATTACGGATACTTTTTGGAATTTTCGTCTGCCTTTCAGGACCTGAACAAGCCTGCGGTTTTCTGAACATAACGCGCAAACCAAATGGCGGTTTTTGGTTATAAAACTAATCTTTATCGAACAAAAATAACATTTATTGTGTAACTGGGAGTCTCGTGAGTGCAAACATCCGAAGATTATCAAAGGTAAGCGATTCATTTTATTGCTTTTCTGACTTTCGTGACCAAGCTAATTTGGGGCTAGCTGTTCTTACTATTTTGTCTAGTGATTGATAAACTCACAAACGCTTGGATTGCTTTCACTGTAAAGCATATTTTCAAAATCTGACACGATAGGTGGATTAACAACAAGCTAAGCTGTGTTTTGGTATATTTCACTTGTGATTTCATGATTATAAATATTTTTTGTATTATTTTTGAATTTGGCACTCTGCAATTCAGCGGTTGTTTACGAAAATGATCCCGCTAAAGGGATCCGTGCGGCAAGAAGTTAATCTGACTCTAGGGAAGTAGATAAAGTCCAAAATGTCATTGTCAAAATCCCAATATATCCATTTAACTGGTATCTCATCTAATGATGCTAAGACAGTCCAAAACGCTCCAGGATTTGACAGTATATTTGGAACCCAGTTAGCACATAATGTTTTGAGAACCTTATGTTTCTTAGACCTTCCCACAACTTTGTTGGAATGGTGTGCAGGATAATTGCTTGACTTTGGAACATTCTCAGCACATTAAGGAACTTTTCTTGGTATTTCATTACTTTAACATAACGTTTCCGAAAAGTTAAAACATGTTTACCCCCCTCCCCCCCAGTGAGATGGTGCCGACATAGATGGTCGACTCTTTTCGAGTCCTTAGGGAACTATGCAGTATTTGTTTTTTTCATGTATTATTTATTTACATTGTTACCCCAGGAACTCTTGAGTCGTATTACTACATACAGCCGGGAAGAACTATTGGACATAAGAGCACCGTCAACTTACCAACATTACGACCAGGAATACGACTTTCCTGAAGTGGATCCTCTGTTCGGACCACCACCCAGGACAATGGATCTAATCCCAGAAGCCGACCCAAGACAACGACGCTACAGAAGGGGCAGACGGAGCGGCCTTCTGGTCAGGCTCCATAGACGTGCACATCGCCCACCGCTTCCGAGTATACTACTCGCCAATGTCCAGTCTCTTGACAACAAGGTAGACGAAATTCGACCAAGGGTTGCCTTCCAGAGAGACATCAGAGATTGTAACATTCTCTGTTTCACGGAAACATGGCTCTCTTGGGATATGTTGTCGGAATCGGATCAGCCACCGGGCTTCTCCACGCAGGGCGCCGACAGAGATAAACACCTCTCTGGGACGAGGAAGGGCGGGGGTGAATGCTTCATGATTAATGACTCATGGTGTAATCATAACAACATACAGGAGTTCAAGTTCTTCTGCTCACCCGACCTAGAAATCCTTACAATCAAATGCCGGCCATTTAACCTGCCAAGAGAATTCTCATCAGTTATAGTCACAGCGGTGTACATTCCCCCTCAAGCAAACACCAAGACGGCCCTCAAGGAGCTTCACTGGACTCTATGTAAACTGGAAACCATATATCCTGAGGCTGCATTTATTGTAGCTGGGGATTTTAACAAAGCAAATTTGAGAACAAGGCTACCTAAATTCTATCAGCATATTGATTGCACTACACGCAGGGGTAATACACTCGATCACTGCTACTCTAACTTCCGCGATGCATACAAAGCCCTCCCCCGCCCTCCTTTCGGGAATTCCGACCACGACGCCATCTTGCTCCTACCGTCTTATAGGCAGAAACTCAAACAGGATGTACCAGTGACGAGAACTATTCAACGCTGATCTGACCAATCGGAAGCCACGCTTCAAGATTGGTTGGTTTGATCACGAGGACTGGAATATGTTCCGGTCAGCCTCAGAGAACAACATCGATCTATACGCTGACTCGTTGAGTGAGTTTATAAAGAAGTGCATTGGAGATGTTGTTCCCACTGTGACTATTAAAACGTACCCTAACCAGGGTGGATGGCGGCATTCTCGCAAAACTGAAAGCGCGAACCACAGCATTTAACCACTGAAAGAGGTCTGGGAATATGGCTGAATATACACAGTGTAGTTATTCCCTCAGCAAGGCAATCAAACAAGCGAAATGCCGGTACAGGGACAAGGTGGTCGCAATTCAACGGCTCAGACACGAGACATATGTGGCAGGGTCCACAGGAAATCACAAACTACACTAAAAAAACTGCCACGTCACTGACACTGACGTCATGCTTCCAGACAAATGAAACACCTTTGCCCACTTTGAGGATAACACAGTGCCGCCGTTGCAGCCCGCTAACAAGGACTGCCCCCCCCTCCTTCTCCGTGGCCGACGTGAGTAAAACATTTAAATGTGTTTACCCTCGGAAGGCTGCTGGCCCAGACGGCATCCCTAGCTGCATCCTCAGAGCATGCGCAGACCAGCTAGCTGGTGTGTTACGAACATATTAAATTGCTCCCTATCCCAGTCTGTTGTCCCCACATGCTTCAAGATGGCTAAAATGGTTCCTGTACCCAAGAAGGCAAAGATAACTGAACTAAATGACTACCCCCCGTAGCACTAACTTCTGTCATCATGAAGTGCTTTGAGAGACTAGTCAAGGATCATATCACCTCCACCTTACCGGCCACCCTAGACCCACTTCAGTTTGTGTACCGCCCTAACAGGTCCACAGATGACGCAATCGCCATCACACTGCACACTGCCCAATCCCATCTGGACAAAAGGAATACCTATGTAGGAATGCTGTTCATTGACTACAGCTCAGCATTTAACACCATAGTACCCTCCAAACTCATCATTAAGCTCGAGACCCTGGGACTCGACCCCGCCCTGTGCAATTAAGTCCTGGACTTTCTGATGGCCGCCCTCAGGTGGTGAAGGTAGGAAACAACATCCCCACTTCGCTGACCCTCAACAATGGGACCCCACAAGGGTTTGTGCTCAGCCCACTCCTGTACTCCCTGTTCACCCACGACTGCACCTCCATCATCAAGTTTGCAGACGACACAGCAGTAGTGGGCTTGATTACCAACAACGATGAGACAGCCTACAGGGAGGAGGTGAGGGCACTTGGAGTGTGCTGTCAGGAAAACAACCTCTCACTCAATGTCAACAAAACAAAGGAGATGATCGTGGACTTCAGGAAACAGCAGAGGGAGCAGCCCCCTATCCACATCGAAAAGACAGCAGTGGAGAAGGTGGAAAGTTTTAAGTTCCTGGGCATACACATCACAGATAAACTGAAAATGGTCCACCCACACAGACAGTGTGGTGAAGAAGGCGCAACAGCGCCTCTTCAACCTCAGGAGGCTGAAGGAATTTGGCTTGTCACCCAAAACCCTGACAAACTTTTACAGATGCACTATCGAAAGCATCCTGTCGGGCTGTATCACAGGCTGGTACGGAAACTGCACCGCCCTCAACCGCAGGGCTCTCCAGAGGGTGGTGCAGTCTACACAACGCATCACCGGGGGCAAACTACCTGCCCTCCATGACACCTACAGCACCCGATGTCACAGGAAGGCCAAAAAGATCATCAAGGACAACAACCACCCAAGCCACTGCCTGTTCATACCGCTACCATCCATAAGAATTTGTTCTTAACTGACTTGCCTAGTTAAATAAAGGTAAAATGTAAAAAATAAAAAATAAAAAGGCGAGGTCAGTACAGGTGCATCAAAGCTGGGACCGAGAGAGTGAAAAACAGCTTCTATGTCATGCCCTGACCTTAGAGAGCCTTGTTATTCTCTATTTTGGTTAGGTCAGGGTGTGACTAGGATGGGTACTCTAGTTTTTATATATCTATGTTGGCCTGGTATGGTTCCCAATCAGAGGCAGCCATTTCCCCATTGTGTTTTATGGGATCTTGTCTATGTATAGTTGCCTGCGAGCACTACATTAGTTTTCTGGGAGTTTCATTTAAATAAACATGTGGAAATCTACGCACGCTGCGCCTTGGTCCATTCATTATAACGATCGTGACATTCTATCTCAAGGCCATCAGACTGTTAAACAGCAATCATTAACTCAGAGAGGCTGCTGCCTACATTGAGACCCAATCACTGGACACTTTTAATAAATGGATCGCTAGTCACTTTAAACAATGGCACTTTAAATTATGTTTACATTTTTTACATTACTCATATCACATGTATATACTGTATTTTATACCATCTATTGCACCTTGCCTATAACGCTTGGCAATCACTCATCCATATACTTATATGTACATATTCTTATTCACCCTTTAGATTTGTGTGTATTAGGTAGTTGTTGGGGAATTGTTAGATTACTTGTTAGATATTACTGCACTGTCGGAACTAGAACCACAAGCATTTCACTACACTCGCATTATCATCAGCTAACCATGTGTATGTGACCAATACAATTTGATTTGATTTGATTTTCAATTTTGGTCATGTTCTAGGAACGTTCTCCAACTGGTTTGACATTGAGAATGTTCTCAAATAGTTCAGAGAATGTTAAGAACAACGTTCTTCTGTGGGAATTTCAGCACTTCAGCATAACATTTCCTACAGGTTTCATGATGGTTCTATTAAGAGTCATGTTCTCAAATTGTTCCAAGAACGTTAAGGAAACTCAAAACAAAAGAAAACTTTAGTAAGATTCAGAGAACATTCCAAGAATGTTATTTAAAAACATATACATTCCTTTCTCAGCATCAAGCCAACTCTCTTGTATTATCCGGTGTGTTGGCCGCACCCACTAATTGGCCACACCTGATCTTAATGAGTGTTAATTTCCTTTGAAATGGGTTCTGTTTGAATAGACAAAAAATTTACAGCTTTGTATCCATAAAATAATTGGCATGCTAGAGCCATCCTTGGAGGCGCAGTGGACTAATTCCATGGATAAAGAACAGAAGATTATAGGTTGGAATCTCACTGATGCCGTGTCACAATATAAAATACATGTTTGCGTGATTAATCTCAAGGAAATACATTTCTATGAGTCCTATCTGTGCTTGGAGTAAAAAAAAAGTTTACCCAAAATAAAGCTAGCAGTGTTACTAAAACTTTTATTGAAACATTTAGCTAAAGTTTTAAGAAAGTTGTTATTTTTTTTAAATTGAAATATCCTATAATTTCTTTTCTCAGAGCGTTAATAAAACCTCCTAGGAAAACCTTCAATGAACCAGAGTGAAATGTTCTCAGAACCTCCCTGGAACCAGAGTGAAATGTTCTCAGAACCTCCCTGTAACCAGAGTAAAATGTTCTCAGAACCTCCCTGGAACCAGAGTAAAATGTTCTCAGAACCTCCCTGGAACCAGAGTAAAATGTTCTCAGAACCTCCCTGGAACCAGAGTAAAATGTTCTCAGAACCTCCCTGGAACCAGAGTAAAATGTTCTCAGAACCTCCCTGGAACCAGAGTAAAATGTTCTCAGAACCTCCCTGCAACCTAAAAATAAACCTTCATAGAACAGGCGACATTTTCACTTTAAAAAAAAAGAACTTTTATTTAATTAGGCAAGTCAGTTAAGAACAAATTCTTATTTACAATAAGGTCTGCTGTGACGGGTGCTGGGATAAGAAAATAACAACAAAAAAATATATGGCAAAACACACATCACGAAAAGAGAGACACCACAACACGACATAAAGAGAGACCAAACTTATGTTCTCAGAATATTTTTAAAAACCTTCAGTTTTACCGGTTAGAAAACTTACTGGCTTCTACCCACAACCAATGTGAAGCCAAAAAACTGTTTCCCACAACTTCCAAGGAACCAAATGTGCTAGCTGGGAAGCTATACACACACCTCTATGCAGACCTTTCCGTGGACTAGACACAAGCGCGCAGGATATACACACACAAGCGCGCACATACACTTGGATATTTGAGAAACAATGTAGTCGACAGTAGAGCCTACACATATACCGACCACACACAGAGGGATACACGTAAATCCCAAATGCATTCCAAATCGTGATAGAACGCTAGTCTACTGTAGGTTGGTCATCAACGACAGATATTCTCAAAACTGTCGTAATCCATGCAGCAACATATCATAGTCAAAGACATTCCCAACAACACACTGTAAATGTGACAAATTCACACAAAAAACAAATGGCCGATTAAACACTACTACAGCGATATAGGCTCACAAAAAAATATGTTTCTTACCTCTTCCAAACATGACGGCGATTGTTCTACCGGTCTAGTATCCCAGTTTGAGTTCCATCCTGCTTGGACGTCTCGGGGAGAATGTAGGTTTCTCGTCTGGTACTCCGCAATAAAACTGCCAGTTTGATTTTTGAACCGTTTTGGATTAATCTTTTGATCGTTGGTGTTTTCGTCTTCCCTTGCGAATCACTGTTAAATTTCCTCTGGTCTGAAATGAACAGTGTTGACAGGCAGAGTTGAAAACACACCCGCAGATATTCCGACATAGACGAAGTTAAAGCATCTGGAAGAATCTATTCAAGATGCCCTATCTATCCATAAACACATCGGAGGCGCTTCTTCTGTTTTGCCGGTGTCGCACGCTGTAAACTCGGCTCTTTATGGTCACCTGAGCGTTTTAATTCTAGCCCACTGTAGCCTAGTCTTTATTCAAGCAATTCGGTTGAAAAGAGAAAGCTGTAACTTTCTCGCTGTCGTCTGAATGTTATGTGGCACAAATAGATGAATACCCGTTACGGAGACCGTTTACTTTTTCCATTTCGAGCTTTTAGCTCTTAAAATTGACAAAACAATATATCCACTCCCAAAAATCACTTGTTATTCGACAAGGCAGGAAAGCAGAATGGGTCAGTGCCTTCTCCGTTACTGGCTGGCTCGCGGCAGCCCTTTCAGTCTCCCTTCTCTCGAGGAGATGATCTGACGGATGACGAGAACAGACCGTGGAGCGTGCGCCGCGTGTCTCACCATTATTTCTCTGCCGCTGTCTCTCTAGCACTGAGTCTCTCGCTCTCTCTCTCTCTCTCTCGCTCTCAGCCCTTATTTGAGGAACACAAGCATCCATCTGCAAGTCTGTCTTTCTGCCTCTCTGTCTGTCTGGATGCCTCTCTGTCTGTCTGCCTGCCTGTCTGTCTGTCTGGCTGTCTTTCTGTCTGTCTGTGTGCCTATCTGTCTGTCAGCCTTCGTATTACTGTCTGTCTGTCTGCCTGCCTGCTTGTCTATCTGTCTGCCTCTCTGTCAGTCTGTTTATCTGTGTGTATGTCTGCCTAACTGCCTTTCTGAATATCTGTCTGTCTGCTAGCCTGTCTGTTTGTCTGCCAATCTGACTTTCTGTCTGTGTGCCTATCTGCCTGTCTGTCTCCCTTTCTGGCTGTATATCCACCTGCCTGTCTGTTTGTCTGTCTGCCCCTCTGTCTCTCTGCCTGTCTGTCTGCCTGTCTCTCTGCTCCTCTGTATGCCTGTCAATTTGTCTATCTGTCTGTCTGTCTTTCTGCCTCTCTGTGTATCTTTCTGCCTATCTGTCTGTCTGTCTGTCTGCCTGCCTGCCTGCCTGCCTGCCTGCCTGCCTGCCTCTGTCTGGCTGTATGTCTGTCTTTCTGTCTGTCTGTCTGTATGTCTGTATGTCTGTTTATCTATCTATCTGTCTGCCTTTCAGTCTGTCAGCCTATCTATCTGTTTCTCTGTCTTTCTGTCTTCCTCTCTTTATGCCTCTCTTTCTGTTTGTCTGCGTTTCTGTATGTCTGTCTGTCTGTCTGTTTGTCTGTCTCTCTCTGTCTGTTTGTCTCTCTGTCTACCGGTCTCTCTCTCTGTCTGTCTGTCTGTCTGTCTGTCTTTCTGCATCTCTGTCTGCCTGCCAACCTATTTGTCTGTCTGTCTGTCTGACTATCTGTTTGCCTGTCAGTGAGCCTACCTGTCTGTCTTTCTGCCTCTCTGTCTGTCTGTCTGTCTGTCTGTCTGTCTGTCTGTCTGTCTGTCTGTCTGTCTGTCTGTCTGTCTGTCTGTCTGTCTGTCTGTCTGTCTGTCTGCCTTTCTGTCTGTCTCTCTTCCTGTCTGTCTGTTTGCCTGTTAATCTGCTTGTCTGCCTGTTTCTCTGCCTGTCTGCCTGCCTGCCTACCTATCTCTCCCTGTCTGTCTGTCTGTCTGTCTGTCTGTCTGTCTGTCTGTCTGTCTGTCTGTCTAAATCTCTCTCTGTCTGTCTGTATGTCTTTCTGAAGCTTTGTCTGCGTACCTGTCTGTCTGTCTCTCTGTCTACCTGCCCACCTATCTGTCTGTCTGTCTTTCTGCATTTCTGTCTGTTTATATGTATATCTGTCTTTCTGCCTGTCTATCTATCTAGCTGTCTGTCTACCTACCTATCTCTCTGTCTACCTCACAGTATTTCTGTCTGCCTGTCTGCAAGCTTTCCTCTGTCTGCCTTTCTGCCTGCCTCTTTCCGACAACATATCCCAGCTTTTATTTCTTCCATCACATTCCCAGTGGGTCAGAAGTTTACATACACTCAATTAGTATTTGTTAGCATTGCCTTTAAATTGTTTAACTTGGGTCAAACATTTCGGGTAGCCTTCCACAAGCTTCCCACAATAAGTTGGGTGAATTTTGGCCCATTCCTCCTGACAGAGCTGGTGCTACTGAGTCAGGTTTGTAGGCCTCCTTGCTAGCACACTCTTTTTCAGTTCTGCCCACAAATGTTCTATAGGATGGAGGTCAGGGCTTTGTGATGGCCACTCCAATACCTTGACTTTGTTGTCCTTAAGTCATTTTGCCACAACTGTGGAAGTATGCCTGGGGTCATTGTCCATTTGGAAGACCCATTTGCGACCAAGCTATAAACTTCCTGACTGATGTCTTGAGATGTTGCTTCAACATAATTTTCCCCCCTCATGATGCCATCTACTTTGTGAAGTGCACCAGTCCCTCCTGCAGCAAAGCACCCCCACAACATGATGCTGCCACACCCGTGCTTCACGGTTGGGATGGTGTTCTTCGGCTTGCAAGAGTCCTCCTTTTTCCTCCAAACATAACAATGGTCATTACGGCCAAACAGTTCTATTTTTGTTTCATCAGACCAGAGGAAATTTCTCCAAAAAGTACAATCGTTGTCCCCATGTGCAGTTGCAAACCGTAGTCTGGCTTTTTTATGGCGGTTTTGGAGCAGTGGCTTCTTCCTTGCTGAGCGGCCGTTCAGGTTATGTCGATATAGGACTCGTTTTACTGTGGATATAGATACT
This sequence comes from Salvelinus alpinus, assembly GCF_045679555.1. Classification (NCBI taxonomy): domain Eukaryota; kingdom Metazoa; phylum Chordata; class Actinopteri; order Salmoniformes; family Salmonidae; genus Salvelinus; species Salvelinus alpinus. Next base: position 37,317,715 of record NC_092109.1, on the reverse strand, counting down.
TTTGTACCTGTTTCCTCCAGCATCTTCACAAGGTCTTTTGCTGTTGTTCTGGGATTGATTTGCACTTTTCGCACCAAAGTACGTTCTTCTCTAGGAGACAGAACGCGTCTCCTTGACGGCTATGACGGCTGCGTGATCCAATGGTGTTTATGCTTGCGTACTATTGTTTGTACAGATGAACGTGGTACCTTTGCTCCCAAGGATGAACCAGACTTGTGAAGGTCTACTATTTTTTCTGAGGTCTTGGCTGATTTTCCCATGATGTCAAGCAGAGGCACTGCATTTGAAGGTAGGCCTTGAAATACATCCACAGGTACACCTCCAATTGACTCAAATGATGTCAATTAGCCTATCAGAAGCTTCTAAAACCATGACATAATTTTCTGGAATTTTCCAAGCTGTTTAAATGCACAGTCAACTTAGTGTATGATAACTTCAGACCCACTGGAGGCAGACCTGGCTCTCAAGAGAAGACTGGCTATTTGCCCACTGCCCACAACATGAGGTGGAAACTGAGTTGCACTTCCTAACCTCCTGCCAAATGTATGACCAATTTAGACACACATATTTCCCTCAGATGCACAGACCCAAAAATAATATGAAAACAAATCGCTCAGATTACACAGACAACCAAAGAATCTTGATAAACTCCCACATCTATTAAGTGAAATACCACAGCGTTCCACCACAGCAGCAAGATTTGTGACCTGTTGCCACACGAAAAGGGCAACTTGTAAAGAACAAACACCATTATATATACAACCTGTATTTATCTGTTTATTTATTTTATCTTCCATATTTCAACTATTTGCACATTGTTACAACACTTTACATAGCCAATAATATAACATTTAAAATGTCTATATTAGTGTAATTGTCACGTATACTTCCTCTCCGGCCTCTAGGTCATCAGGCTGCTGATTATCCCACACACCTGTCACCATCGTCAAGCGCACCAGCGCCTCACTCACCTGGACTCCATCACCTCCTTGATTATCTTCCCTATATCTGTCACTCCCCTTGGTTCTTTCCTCAGGTGTTATTGACTCTGTTTTCATGTCAGTACGTTGTGTTTTGTGTTTCTTTAATTTATTAATTAACAAGAAATCTGTGGAGTGGTTGAAAAACGAGTTTTAATGACTCCAACCTAAGTGTATGTAAACTTCATACTTCAACTGTATCTATCTGTCTGTATGTCTGTCTGGCTGCATTTCTGTCTGTCTTTCTGCCTCTGTCTGTTTATATGTATATCTGTCTTTGTTACACCCCTGAAAAGGGTAGAAAGAATCACGAGAGCGTGATACGGAACGTTTACTCATTGAACGTTTAGTGCAATCATTTTACAAAAGTAACACATTTTACAGAATAACAGATCTACAGGAAATAGAGTTTTGTAGGGTACAAGGCTTATTCAAATCATAACAGTATACACTGTACATCACTGAAACAAATACTATTTTCAATATAACTGTCAAGCAAAGCTTTAACTCAGTAAACCAAAACACAATTTATCAACAGGCAATAAAGTGTTTGAAAAACCATTACACAAATAACGCCGCAAAATATCTTATTAACGCACATTCACAATCGACATAAAATGGCAGCTACCTAGCAGTACGAAGCTAGCTGCAACCGAGCACGGCTCATATTACTCTCTGCAAACTTAACTAACTTCCTCAATATGTTACTAAAACAAACCTTAAACACTCTTGACATGTTAGCAAGTTATTACATTTAAATTACTATTTTTAATCATCAATAACATACCTGAAAAAGGGTAGAAAGAATCACGAGAGCGTGATACGGAACGTTTACTCATTGAACGTTTAGTGCAATGAGAAAAAGACCGCGAATTCTCCGTGAACTTGAGTGGAGACCAGAGCAATCGATCTCAGGCTCATAGATTAAAAGCATTTAGTAGATCACAGATTAACACTTTTACCCACGACAACATAAAGTAATCAACATAACGTTTACACATTCCTCTCACAATTCGTACCCTTTGTATGCTTGACGGATTTTAACACAATTATATAAATGTTATCAATCTATCAACTAATACTGAATGCATGATCTTCTTAACCTTAGATGTTTTAAGATCCTCACATACTATGAATTTACTAATACTTTTTAATGTATAACAGGCTATTAGTATTTCCTTTAACCTGTCACACTCTCCCCGACAAAATAAATGTTGTCCCAACATTACCAACATTGTCTTCTTCAACAGTCTGTATGCACTGGACCTAGAAAATCCTCTTCTGTAAGGTAGTACTTGAGCAGAGGTCAAGGGTCACAGTTCAAATATAACTAACAAGTTATTCACAGTCCATATCTGTTGACCAGCTGTATAACATAAACAGTCCTTTCTCATACTATTGATCAACAGTCCATCAATTTTAATGATCTGAATGCATAGTCTGCAAATTGTCTCTTGTGACAGTCTGTGAAATCAGTCAGTAGTCCATGGTCAAACATGTCAACTCTGTAGCCTCATGTTTGCTGAAGCCCATACATGTAAGGTGGCTGAAAGTAACATTGCTGTAGTGGTGGCAGCCATGGAACCAGTCCTGGTGCAGAGTAGACAGGGAACAACTGTGGCTGGATACTGTAGCAGGAAGGGATACCAAGCTGATCATAGGTGATACGTCTTGGAGGGTGTCTCTCTCTTTGTGGCAGCTGGTAGGCTGGTTCCTCAGGTTCAGCAGCATCAGTTAATGAAGGAAAGGCACTTGGTGGACGATCATCACGCAAATTTTCAGCAGGCAAGTTCATCTCCTCAGCAGGCAGGTCTTGAACTGTTGTTGTCTCCTCCAGCCGCTTTTCAACAAGAGGCTGTGCTGGTAGCGTATCAGGGACTGGCACCGCAACTGTCTGTTTCACTGGTGGGGGCCTGTGTTCCCACCCTCTCGCTGGTTCAGCATTCCTCTCCTCAGGTACTGTAGGAGATGTTGGAACCTGTAGCGGCTCATGATGAAGGTCATATTCATCCCCGCTGTCTTCATCAGAATCTAGAGGATGTGATGCAGGCCGATGTCTCCTTTTTTTCTGACTTTTGTCATCTTTGGTCATTTCTGGTTGTGTCTCAAAAGGTAAGTTGTCACAGGACATGAGCAGGTTTCTGTGCAGGACCCTGGAGCGTCCCCTACCCTTTTCTGGTCTCAATTCATAAATCGGCAGGTCTGAACCCATTTGTCTCACTACTGTGTGAATTGTATCTTCCCAATAGTTACGGAGTTTGCCTGGTCCTCCTCTTGGTGTCAGGTTTTTAATCAGAACTCGCTCGCCAGGCTGTAGCACTGAACTCCTAACTTTAGCGTCATAGTACTTCTTACTTCTTTCAGCGGCTTTCTGAGCATTTTCATTTGCAATGGCGTATGCTTCTTCCACCCCTCGTTTCCAGTTCTCCACGTAGTCTCGATGGTTACTGGAACCTGCCTCTGTGCACAATCCAAAGAGCATATCAACTGGAAGCCTGGGTGATCTCCCAAACAGAAGATAAAATGGTGAATAGCCAGTCACTTCGCAACGGGTGCAGTTATAGGAATAAACCAGTTTGTTCAGAGACTCCTTCCAATTTGACTTTTGTGTCTCAGTTAGTGTCTTTAACATTTGCAACAATGTTCTGTTCATGCGTTCCACTTGACCGTTCCCCATCGGGTGGTAGGGTGTTGTTCTGGACCCCGCCATGCCACTGAGTTTCTTTAACTGATGGAACAACTGATTTTCAAATTCTCCCCCTTGGTCATGGTGGATGCGGGACGGGAACCCAAACTTCAGGGCAAAGTCATTGAAGATGAGATTTGCAGCAGTTTTACCTGACTTTGATGTGGTGGCGTAGGCTTGAGTGAAACTTGTAAAATGATCAACAATCACGAGGATGTACTCATATCCCCCTTTGCATCTGTCGAGATGAAGGAAGTCTATACATACCAGTTCAAATGGCTGTGTTGTCACAATGTTTGTCAGAGGAGCTCTTGCTTCATGTGCTGGCTTTTTCTGCTTGACACAGCTACAAGTTTTAGTCACATAGTGCTCGATGTCAGATTGCATATATGGCCAGAAGAAGCGGTCACGTACTAGTGATACAGTGCGGTCAGTACCTTGGTGTCCCATGTTATTGTGCAACTCTTCCATCACTTTACCTTTGTACTGCTCTGGTAGAACTAACTGCTTGCGGGCTGTAGTGATTCTGTACAGAATGCCATCACTGTCTATTGTCAATTTGTCCCATTCCCTGAATAGGCATTTTGTCTTTGGACTGAATTCCTTTTGCTCTTTAACTGGCGGTTTGGAACCAGACAGTTTGAAATTGAGCACAGGACGGATGACCGGATCAGATTCTTGTGCTTCTCTTATCCCATCTTTTGGGATCGAGCTGGTTGTTGCAGTGGTTGTCTCACCTTCAGCTGACACTGACATAGCTGCAGCTGAAAGTGACCAAGGTACAACAGCCTCTTTCTGTACCTCAACTGCTTGTATCGTGGCGGCAATGGTGTCTGGTGGAAGCTCCTCAGAACATTCTCTCATCAGTGACTCTACATCCAGTGGCATCCTTGACAACGCATCTGCATCACCGTTCTCTCTGCCTGGCCTGTACTTTATTGTAAAGTGGAAATCAGCCAATTCTGAAACCCACCTGGAAGTGGTTGCGTTCAGTTTCGCAGTAGACAGAATGTAGCTGAGCGGATTGTTATCGCTGTATACAGTGAAGGATGGAGCATAGTACAAATAATCATGGAACTTATCAGTGATTGCCCATTTTAGAGCTAGAAATTCTAGCTTGCCCGAGTGGTAGTGATAGTTCTTCTCAGCTGCTGTTAAGGTTCGAGAGCCATAAGCAATGACCCTAAGCTTCCCATCTTGCTTTTGGTAAAGAACTGCTCCCAAGCCTTGGTGTGACGCATCAGTGTGTACAACAAATGGCTGAGTGAAATCAGGGAAACCTAAGACTGGTGGGTGAAGCAAACACTCAATCAGCTGTTCAAGTGCCTGTTGATGCTGGTCAGTCCACAGGATTGGCTTGTTTGAGGGCACCACATGACTTATTTTCTTTGTTTTTCTTTTCCGTGGGTGGTCAGGTAATTTCTCTGAATCTGCTTTCAGGAGGTCATACAGGCAGCTGGCCCTCCTAGAAAAGTCTTTGATGTACTGTCTGTAGTAAGTGAGTAAACCAAGCATTTGTCTGAGCTGGCCCACAGTCTCTGGTCTGATTTCTTTCAATGCTCTTACTGCTTCAAAATCGGCTGGGTCAACTCGGTTGCCCTCTGCAGACACTACTCTGCCCAAATAACGGACCTGGGGTTTAAAGAGATCACACTTACTTGGTTTGAGTTTAATGCCATACTCTCTGAGACGCTGCAAAACTTTTTGCACATCATTCACATGGCTGTCGAAAGTTTTACTGAAAACAAGCGTGTCGTCCAGATAAGGAATGCAGATGTCATCCCCGAGCCCTTCCAAACACTCCTCCATACACCGCTGAAAAGCTGCAGGAGCGTTCATGAGGCCGAATGGCATCCGTATCCACTCATAGAGTCCCCACGGGGTCACAAATGCTGTCAGTGGTCTGCTTTCTTCAGAGATGAACCCCTGGTGATAAGCTTTTCCCTGATCTAAGAGGGAGAACCAGGAATTACCACCTAAACTGTCCATGATGTCTTGGACCCGAGGGATGGGCTGGCGGTCGGGATGTGTCTTTCTGTTCAGGTCTCTGTAATCTATACACAACCGGAGGGTCCCATCCTTCTTACGAACGCACACGACAGGTGAAGAATATGAAGAGTTTGACTTCCTAACCCAGCCCTGGGCTATGAGGTCATAAAGGTAACCCTTAATCTCCTGATACAGTGGCCTGGGCACTGACATGTATGTGCGCTTGACTGGTTCAGAGTCCTTTAGAGAAATAGTCATTTTCAATCGTTCAATGCAGCCAATGTCATTTTCTGATCTGGAGAAGGAGTGACACTCTTCTCTAAGCATTTGCCTAACAACCTCTCTCTGCTCTTCGGTTAGGTGAGTTAAGCCTACTGGTGGATCCCACTGTTCAGTAGCAGTACATGGGGTTCGAACGCTGGTGTGATTCACTGTGGCTGGGGTGACTGTTTTTTCAAAGACTTGGGCAGGTAACACAGTCATAATGGTTTGTACTGTACCGATTATTGTGCGTCCTAGCAGGGCAATGTCGTGGTCAGTGGGGTTAGAGACATCAAGCCTGATAACTGGAAAAGCACCTATCCTGACTCTGACTAGTGCGTCAAAGAACTCAAGGTCGTCTGGCCACTGCGGGTTCAGGTCTGGCTGGAAAAGCATTGTCATGTCCTCTTTGAAAGGCTGGGAAGCTACGCGGCACTCAATCTGAATGCTACTGTGTTTTGGGATAGCAACCTTCTCTTTCTTGGTTTTCACTGCGTATTCATCTGTCTGTTCTGCGCTAACAGCCTGTATAAAAGCACTCACCTTGTTTCTTTTGAGGCTTGGGAAAGCTGTTTTTATTGTACTGTATCGTTTAGTCTTTTCGGTCATTGTCAGGATGTGCTCGATAACATTGAAACCTATAATGGGATGAGATAGGTGACAGCCTTTCATTACCAGCACTGGGATGATCAGTTCCTTTGTTTCGTCAGTTTCAGAGGCTAGCCGAAAAGTTGTTTCAATCCATCCCAGGTATGGCATTTCAGTCCCATTTGCTGCAGTCAACCTTAGATCAGCAGGTGAGTCCAGGATTTCTGAAACATCTCTCAGCCTTGTGTTTGGGAGAGATTCCTCTTTCCATCGTTCATCAATGACCGATACCTGAGAGCCTGTGTCCCATAGAGCTTGGAGGTGGTGGCGATTCAGGTGACACTCAATAAGGCACTGTCTGCCGACTAGCGAGGTGACCTTACGGGGGTGGCGACCTTGAGCTAGGGATGGTAAGGAGTGGGCATTTTCCTCTGTGCAGGAAAACCTTTCACTGGTAGAGTTAATTTTCAGGTGAGTGCATTTTTCCTTATGTTTAATCCACTGTTGGTTTTGACATACTTTGGAACAGTACAGTGTCTCTTTACATGATGAACATTGTTTCAGGTTCTCAAATGAATCTTCTCTGGCACAATTTGCACATTTCTGGGACTTTTTGGTAGCTACGGTTAACACTCGTCCCTCAGCGGTAACCTTTCCCCGTTTAAATGGGCCTCCCTTGATGGTCTGACTCCCCGGATTTTACATCCAGCTTGAAAATGTTCTCCACTCCCACATCGGAAGCAGTGGGTGCAGCGTGCATCTGTTCTGGCCTGCTGGCAGACAAAACACCTCCTTGGAGCTTGAGAAGAGCGGTTGGCATACCGGTTAGGTGCATATTGATGCTGCACAGCGTCAGGTGCTTGGGACTGACTGTAGTTGCTGTAATACTGCTGCTGGTACACAGGTGGCTGGGGGCCCCAATCTGGCCTCCTAACTGGAGGTGGGGCATAGGCACAAGGCGGTGACCGAAACATAGGCTGCTGTAATGTCTCCTTAATCTGAGCAATCTCTGCACTGAGACCTTTTAGAGAAGCTACACCTGTCTTAAGTTCAGCTAACTCTGTTAACAGTTCTGCGGGTATCTTAGCTTTGGCTTCCTTCATAGGACACTTTGTGGATGGCGTATCTTCAAACTGGACTACACTTACAGTTGTAGCAGGCTGTGGGGCATTAAACCGCTTTTTGTTTCGTCTTTCTATCTCATTAGCACAAGCAATGTTAAGCTTCTCTAGCAAAACCTCATCTGATGTTTCGCTATCTAGCAGGAGAGGCTGCATGTCTATCCTGATACTGTCACTCTGGAGACCTGTAAGGACTGTGTGTAAACACATGCGCTGGACTAGAGCAGGGTCATACTTAAGCCCTGATTCTGACTCCTGGGATGCAAACAGTACTTTCTGCCTCAAATCTAAGACGCGCATCAGGAAGCTTTGAGGGGTCTCTTTGCTATGCTGTGCTTCTGAAGCTAGCTGTTTGTAAAGCTCTGTTGCACTCTTCTCTTGGAAGTGGGAACGCAGGATACATCTAAGTGTGGGAAGAGTTAGCTGGGGTTTACCTTCCAAATAACTGCGTAGCTGTGAGCCTGGAGAAATAGCCCTGAATACTGCATCTACTATTTCTACCTCAGGATAGCCTCTGTTAAGTCCGCTCTCGATCTGATGGGCAAGGCTGGAAAAAATCAGTTTATCTTTCTGGCCCGGTTCACCTATCTGACCAGAAATGTTAAACTCTTTGCGCCAGTATGAGCTGGGCTGTGCATTGGGTGAGAGCGGCACGCTCCCCTGACGATTGGCATGGGGTTGGGGCTGACGCAGAGAATCACTGGCTTTGGCTGCAGTAATCTGCTCAGTTCCCACCCTTTGTTGTGGTGTTACAGTTCTCAGTTCCTCTATTCTGTGATGTATTCCGGCTGTTTCAATATCATGGTCAGTTTTCCCTGTTTTGTTATCTATGCCACTTATCATCTCTGTCATTGTCTCTTTAAGTAGCAACAATTCCGACATGCCGCCATCTTCTAACTCTGCAACTTCCTCTCTTTCAAGGAACATCATAATGTGAGTCATCAATGATATGCGGGATTTGTCTTTAACATCTCTTCTCTGTTCGCCTGATATGTCAAGGAAATCACATATCTCTAGTAACTTGTCTTTAGTCAGGGTGCGCAATTCTCCTACTACCTCTTCCTGTAGTTCTTCCAAGGCGGTTGTCATGTTGACAGAACAGGAGGAACTTTTACTGTGCAGGAGTTGACTCTGAATTAGATGGTCCTTACTGTCTCTGATGGTCGATCAATGGCCTCAGGTGACACGTACTTAACCACCAACTTCCAGCTCTCCTCGAACAGCAACACTTTCCTCACTGCAGCCTGCCTGAGTTATTATGTGGGGATTTAGCTGGCTCGGAATTCAGCGACCAGGATGTGGAAACTGGACATCTGAGCAGCTATCTCAGCGGAGCCTCCAAAAATGTTACACCCCTGAAAAGGGTAGAAAGAATCACGAGAGCGTGATACGGAACGTTTACTCATTGAACGTTTAGTGCAATGAGAAAAAGACCGCGAATTCTCCGTGAACTTGAGTGGAGACCAGAGCAATCGATCTCAGGCTCATAGATTAAGAGCATTTAGTAGATCACAGATTAACACTTTTACCCACGACAACATAAAGTAATCAACATAACGTTTACACATTCCTCTCACAATTCGTACCCTTTGTATGCTTGACGGATTTTAACACAATTATATAGATGTTATCAATCTATCAACTAATACTGAATGCATGATCTTCTTAACCTTAGATGTTTTAAGATCCTCACATACTATGAATTTACTAATACTTTTTAATGTATAACAGGCTATTAGTATTTCCTTTAACCTGTCACATCTTTCTGCATGTCTATCTGCCTCTCTGTCTATCTATCTAGATGTCTGTATGTCTACCTATCTATCTGTCTTTCTATCTGTCTGCCTCTCTGTCTGTTCACTCAATCACCAGTCAGCCAGGCGGGTAAACCAGTCGGTAGGACTGCAATAACCTGGCACACAGGACTAGTCCCCTAACAGCCTTAAAGTGGCACTCCAGTCTCCTTTTCACCTCATTTATCACCTCATTTACTTATGCCAGGTGTACACTACATAACTTTCAAAATCCTAACATAGCTGTTTTTTGTCTTGCCAACGCAGTGGTGTGCACACAAAACCATGTGGTCTTGAGGATTCTCGATACCACGCTATCTGGTCAAACAATGATGTGATGATGTGAATAGAGTGTTAATGTAGCTGGAACTAGCTGTGGCTCAAAGCAGCCTCATAAATGTTTTCAGTCAGACATTCACACTTGCCATACAGCGTTGAAATATCTAGCCATCATTTTGAATTGAATAACGTTGCTTGTGAACTTCAGAGTTGTTAACAATTTGACACTGGCTAAAAGGCAAGTACAAATGCATACTAGTAGTTATGGCTCCTTCTCCAGAGTCTACACACATTCTGTGTGACGCTGAACAACGTCATCGTCTCACTGCCTTCATCTCTGCCAAGCTCTCATTGACTATTACTGATCACTGTTCTCAAAACTTGTCGTTGCACATCTCACACTACAAGAGCATTGCAGATTTTGTGCCGATAAAATACAGTGGGGAGAACAAGTATTTGATACACTGACAATTTTGCAGGTTTTCCTACTTACAAAGCATGTAGAGGTCTGTAATTTTTATCATAGGTACACTTCAACTGTGAGAGAAGGAATCTAAAACAAAAATCCAGAAAATCACATTGTATGATTTTTAAGTAATTAATTTGCATTTTATTGCATGACATAAGTATTTGATACATCAGAAAAGCAGAACTGAATATTTGGTACAGAAACCTTAGTTTGCAATTACAGAGATCATACGTTTCCTGTAGTTCTTGACCAGGTTTGCACACACTGCAGCAGGGATTTTGGCCCACTCCTCCATACAGACCTTCTCCAGATCCTTCAGGTTTCGGGGCTGTCGCTGGGCAATACGGACTTTCGGCTCCCTCCAAAGATTTTCTATTGGGTTCAGGTCTGGAGACTGGCTAGGCCACTCCAGGACCTTGAGATGCTTCTTACGGAGCCACTCCTTAGTTGCCCTGGTAGTGTGTTTCGGGTCGTTGTCATGCTGGAAGACCCAGCCACGACCCATCTTCAATGCTCTTACTGAGGGAAGGAGGTTGTTGGTCAAGATCTCGCGATACATGGCCCCATCCATCCTCCCCTCAATACGGTGCAGTCGTCCTGTCCCCTTTGCAGAAAAGCATCCCCAAAGAATGATGTTTCCACCTCCATGCTTCACGGTTGGGATGGTGTTCTTGGGGTTGTACTCATCCTTCTATTCCTCCAAACACGGCGAGTGGAGTTTAGAGCAAAAAGCTCTATTTTTGTCTCATCAGACCACATGACCTTCTCCCATTCCTCCTCTGGATCATCCAGATGGTCATTGGCAAACTTCAGACGGGCCTGGACATGCGCTGGCTTGAGCAGGGGGACCTTGCGTGCGCTGCAGGATTTTAATCCATGACGGCGTAGTGTGTTACTAATGGTTTTCTTTGAGACTGTGGTCCCAGCTCTCTTCAGGTCATTGACCAGGTCCTGCCGTGTAGTTCTGGGCTGATCCCTCACATTCCTCATGATCATTGATGCCCCACGAGGTGAGATCTTGCATGGAGCCCCAGACCGAGGGTGATTGACCGTCATCTTGAACTTCTTCCATTTTCTAATAATTGTGCCAACAGTTGTTGCCTTCTCACCAAGCTGCTTGGCTATTGTCCTGTAGCCCATCCCAGCCTTGTACAGGTCTACAATTTATCCCTGATGTCCTTACACAGCTCTCTGGTCTTGGCCATTGTGGAGAGGTTGGAGTCTGTTTGATTGAGTGTGTGGACAGGTGTCTTTTATACAGGTAACGAGTTCAAACAGGTGCAGTTAATACAGGTAATGAGTGGAGAACAGGAGGGCTTCTTAAAGAAAAACTAACAGGTCTGTGAGAGCCGGAATTCTTACTGGTTGGTAGGTGATCAAATACTTATGTCATGCAATAAAATGCAAATTAATTACTTAAAAATCATACAATGTGATTTTCTGGATTTTTGTTTTAGATTCCGTCTCTCACAGTTGAAGTGTACCTATGATAAAAATGACAGACCTCTACATGCTTTGTAAGTAGGAAAACCTGCAAAATCGGCAGTGTATCAAATACTTGTTCTCCCCACTGTATGTGGACGTCTGGGACTGCTCAAAGACGGGATCGGTAACCCTCAGACTTAGTGTCTGACCCGCTCACAATAAACGAGCGTCGCTGACGTCCGCGCGCCCTGAGTAGGAAACTACATGGGGAGTTTGTCTCTGATCTCAAAAACTAGTCAGGGACTGCTAAATAGGAGCCAAAATCAGCTTTTACAAACGGCACATCTCAATAGGTGGTCCAGGTAAGTCATGACATAGCTCAAGGGGGGGGGGGGGGGTGTTAAGTTTATCTGCCATATGTAATAAATACATTGGAAATGTAATCTTACTCACTTGATTGCTAAGGGGGGTTAACTGGATCTTGCCCATGGTGCTGATTGGATAAGAGGCATTGATGGGTCTTGTCCATGGTCCTGATTGGATAAAAGGAGTTGCCTGGGTCTTGTCCATGGACCTGATTGGATAAGAGGAGTTGACTGGGTCTTGTCCATGGACCTGATTGACTAAAATGAGTTGATTGGTTCTTGTCCATGGTCGTGAAAAGGTACAGTATTTATTACAAATGGCAAATGAACTGGAACTATAATATCCTTGCCGTTATGGTCTTGTAAGACTAGGTACATCTGAGAGTTTGATTAACAGGTGTTCTGACCTGAGGCCATTGTGACCTGTTTAACCTTCAGACGACCTTTCAATTACCTTTTAAAGACCTTCTGCCCAGGTGATTAGGGTCCAGTTGTGTCTCGCACTGATTGGTCGAAACGAAGACCAATTGGGTCGACCTTTTCATTGGAAAGGTCCACTCCAAACCCTCCTACCTCTCTTCTCCTCCCTCCATCCTCGCTTCTTCCTCTGGCTCTTTCCTCCCTCTTCCCACATCCTGCTCTCTCTCCCTCTCTCCCTCTCTTGCTTCTTCTTACTCTCTCTCTATCCCCTATCCTCTCCTCCTCTTCCGTCCTCGTTTTGGTTCTGAAGGGGTAACACAAACCTTATCGACCACTGTGTTGTTAACCACAACACATTTGTAGCTGTGTTCTCCTACATTTCACCCGTGCTCCCTTCCATCTCACTGCACTCTCCATACCGCGTCCAAATGGCACCCTATTGTGCACTACTTTTGACCAGGAATCATAGGGCTCCAGTCAAAAGTAGTGCACCATATAGGATATATGGTGCCATTTGGGATACACATTCACCGTGCTCTCCTACTTCTCACAGTATTTTGCTATTCTACATTATCATACAGTACATCATTGCTAACATTTATATTCCTTCCACTGATACTAACTCTAAATGCAGGACAGAATTTTGCTCTTTCTCTTCCTCAATATCTCTTTGTTCCCCTCCAAATCTCTTTCTTTTCCTCCATCTCTTTATCTCTCCATCTCTTTATCTCCCCATATCTTTATCTCTTCATATTTGTCTCTTTATCTCTCTATCTCTTTCTTTCCATCTCTTTCTCTTCATATTTGTGTCTATCTATCTCTCCATCTCTTTCTTTCCATCATTTTATCTGTCCATCTCTTTATCTCTCCATCTCTTTATCTCTCCATCTCTTTATCTCTCCATTGCTTTGTCTCTCCTTATCTGTCATCTCTTTCTGTCCATCTCTTTATTTCTTTATCTTTCTATATCTTTATCTCTCCATCTCTTTATCTGTCCATCTCTTTATCTCTCCATCTCTTTACCTCTTTATCTTTCATATCTTTATCTCTTGATCTCTTTCTCTCCATCTCTTTATCTCTCCATCTCTTTGTTTCTCCTTATGTGTCATCTCTTTCTGTCCATCTCTTCATCTGTCCATCTCTCCATCTCTTTCTCTACATCTCTTTATCTCTCCTTCTCTTTGTCTCTCCTTATCTCTCCATCTCTTTCTCTCCATCTCATAATCTCTTTACCTTTCCACATCTTTATTTGTCCATCTCTTTCTTTCCAACTCTTTATCTCTTTATCTCTCCATCTCTTTATCTGTCCATCTCCTTCTGTCCATCTATTTATCTCTTTATCTTTCCATATCTTTATCTGTCCATCTCTTTTTCTCTCCATCTCTTTATCTCTCCATCTCTTTATGTCTCAATCTTTTTATCTTTCCATATCTTTATCTGACCATCTCTTTCTGTTCATCTATTTATCTATGTATCACTTTATCTTTCCATATCTTTATCTGTCCATCTCCTTATCGCTTTGTCTGTCCATCTCTTTATCTCTCCATCTCTTTTTCTTTCCATATCTTTATCTGACCATGTCTTTTTCTCTCCATCTCTTTATCTGTCCATTTATTTATCTCTCCTTATCTCTCCATCTCTTTATCTCTCAATCTCTTTATCTTTCCATCTCTTTATCTCTCCATCTATTTATCTCTTTATCTCTCCTTATCTGTCCATCTCTGTCTTTCCATCTCTTTATCTCTCCATATCTTTATCTTTCCATCTCTTTATCTCTACATCTCTTTATATCTCAATGTCTTTATCTCTTTATTGCTCCTCCTATTTATCTCTCCTTATCTGTCCATCTCTTTCTCTCCATATCTTTATCTCTTTCTCTCCATCTCGTTGTCTCTCCATCTCTTTGTCTCTCCTTATCTGTCCATCTCTTTATCTGTCCATCTCTCCATCTCTTGATCTCTCCATCTCTTTCTGTCGATCTCATAATCGCTTTATCTTTCCACATCTTAATTTGTTCATCTCTTTCTTTCCAACTCTTTATCTCTCCATCTCTTTCATTGACACTCTTTATCTCATTATCTCTTTATCTTTCCACATCTTTATCTGTCCATCTCGTTCTGTCCATCTCTTTATCTCTCCATCTCTTTCTCTCCATCTCTTTATCTGTCCATCTCTTTTTCTCTTTATCTGTCCATCTCTTTCTCTCTATCTCTTGATCTCTCCATCTCTTTATCTTTCTATCTGTCCATCTCTTTTATCTCTCAATCTCTTTATCTGTCCATCTCTTTATCTTTCCATATCTTTATTTCTCCATCTCTTTATCTTTCCATATCTTGATCTCTCCATCTCTTTATCTCTTTCTCTCTCCTTATCTGTCCATCTCTTTCTGTCCATCACTTTATCGTTCTATCTCTTTATCTTTCCATATCTTTATCTGTTCATCTCATTTCTCTCCATCTCTTGATCTCGCCATCTCTTTATCTCTCAATCTCTTTATCTTTCTATATCTTTATCTGTTCATCTCTTTCTGTCCGTCTATTTATCTCTTTATCTTTCAATCAATCAATTTCAATCAATTTTATTTTATATAGCCCTTCGTACATCAGCTAATATCTCGAAGTGCTGTACAGACACCCAGCCTAAAACCCCAAACAGCTAGTAATGCAGGTGTAGAAGCACGGTGGCTAGGAAAAACTCCCTAGAAAGGCCAAAACCTAGGAAGAAACCTAGAGAGGAACCAGGCTATGAGGGGTGGCCAGTCCTCTTCTGGCTGTGCCGGGTGGAGATTATAACAGAACTATGCCAAGATGTTCAAAAATGTTCATAAGTGACAAGCATGGTCAAATAATAATCATGAATAATTTTCAGTTGGCTTTTCATAGCCGATCATCAAGAGTTGAAAAACAACAGGTCTGGGACAGGTGGCGGTTCCATAACCGCAGGCAGAACAGCTGAAACTGGAATAGCAGCAAGGCCAGGCGGACTGGGGACAGCAAGGAGTCACCACGGGCGGCAGTCCCGACGCATGGTCCTAGGGCCCAGGTCCCCCGAGAGAAAGAAAGAGAGAAGGAGAAAATTAGAGAGAGCCAAGATTTTCAAAATTTCCATAAATGACAAGCATGGTCAAATAATAATCAGGAATAAATCTCAGTTGGCTTTTCATAGCCGATCATTAAGAGTTGAAAACAGCAGGTCTGGGACAGGTAGGGGTTCCATGACCGCAGGCAGAACAGTTGAAACTGGAATAGCAGCAAGGCCAGGCGGACTGGGGACAGCAAGGAGTCACCACGGCCGGTAGTCCCGACGTATGGTCCTAGGGCTCAGGTCCTCCGAGAGAAAGAAAGAGAGAAGGAGAAAATTAGAGAGAGCCAAGATTTTCAAAATGTTCATAAATGACAAGCATGGTCAAATAATAATCAGGAATAAATCTCAGTTGGCTTTTCATAGCCGATCATTAAGAGTTGAAAACAGCAGGTCTGGGACAGGTAGGGGTTCCGTAACCACAGGCAGAACAGTTGAAACTGGAATAGCAGCAAGGCCAGGCGGACTGGGGACAGCAAGGTGTCATCATGCCCGGTAGTCCTGACGTATGGTCCTAGGGCTCAGGTTCTCAGAGAGAAAGAGAGAACGAGAGAATTAGAGAGAGCATACTTAAATTCACACAGGACACTGGATAAGACAGGAGAAGTACTCCAGGTAACCAACTGACCCTAGCCCCCCGACACAAACTACTGCAGCATAAATACTGGAGGCTGAGACAGGAGCGGTCAGGAGACACTTTCAATATCTTTATCTGTCCATCTCCTATTCTGTCCATCTCTTTATCTCTCCATCTCTTTATCTCTTTGTCTGTCCTTATCTGTCCATCTCTGTCTTTCCATCTGTCACGACTGATGCTGGAAGAAGACCAAGGTGCAGCGTGGTCAGCGTACATTTTCTTTTATTTGTGAAAATGTCGCCAACAAAACAATAAATAACAAAAACGACCGTGAAGCTTACAGGGCTTATAAGTGCCACTAACAAAGTCAACTACCCACAACGAAAGGAGGGAAAAAGGGCTACCTAAGTATGGTTCCCAATCAGAGACAACGATAGACAGCTGTTCCTGATTGAGAACCATACCCGGCCAAAACATAGAAACACAAAATCATAGAAAACAAAACATAGAATACCCACCCCAAATCACACCCTGACCAAACCAAATAGAGACATAAAGAGGCTCTCTAAGGTCAGGGTGTGACAGAACCCCCCCCCCCCCCCCCAAAGGTGCGGACTCCGGCCGCAAAACCTGAACCTATAGCGGAGGGTCTGGCCACCGCTCCCAGATACACATTCTGATACTGATGGTTTGGAAGCACATATTGGACTCTTCCACAAAGAAATAGCTATCAGGTAAGGATAAGAAATACAGAGATGGATATTGGACAGATATACGAGACCTGAAAATGATTTGGAAATACAACGGGTATCAGTAAAGATGGGACATATATAGATCTTAAAATGATATAGAAAAGGTTTTTGATAATGTTTAGATCTGATTGCTGCTTGGGGATATGGAATCTATAGAGAGTTTGGTGATCACAGACATGTCACATGCATCATCTGCTTCTGTGTGTTATTTAAGCAATAAGGCCCGGGCGGGGGTGGTATATGGCCAATATACCACGGCTAAGGGCTGTTCTTGAGCACGATGCAACGTGGAGTGTTACGACACAGCCCTTAGCCGTGGTATGTTGGCCGTATATCACAAACCCCAGAGGTGCCTTATTGCTATTATAAACTGGCTACTAACATAATTGCGTCGCGCTCTCAGCCATGGTATATTGGTCATATACCACACTCCCTCGGGCCTTATTGCTTAACTATACAACACCACATACTGCAGGTTCCACTCATTGGTGGTGTTTGTTATCTCTTCATGTGAATTAGATAGGGCAGATTTCTAAACTGTCTGACTCTTGCCCGTTGGACCATAACATTTGATAGAGAGAGGACATAGAGAGAGAGGTGGGTCAGGGGGTGATGGAACGTTCCCATCACTATTCGTTGTGAGATAGAGTGACAGAAGGGACGGAGGGAGAGGTGGGTCAGGGGGTGATGGAACGTTCCCATCACTATTCGTCGTGAGATAGAGTGACAGAAGGGACGGAGGGAGAGGTGGGTCAGGGGGTGATGGAACGTTCCCATCACTATTCGTCGTGAGATAGATTGACAGAAGGGACGGAGGGAGACAAGGTTGAGGTCAATGCCATTTTAACTCCGCCAATTCAGAAAGGCAATTGAAATTCAATTCACTAATCGAAATATGCTTGTAGAAAGCAATGGACTACTATTCCTTCATTAATTGAAGTTTAATTAATTTCTTACATTGACTGAATTGAGATAGCAGTGACCTCCAAACCCTGGTTGGAGAGACAGAGGAATGGAGGAGTGGAGATAGTGACTTCAGAGAGAGTGGTGACAGTGGAATGGAGGAGTGGAGATGGTGACTTCAGAGAGAGGGGTGACAGAGGAATGGAGGAGTGGAGATAGTGACTTCAGAAAGAAGGATGACAGAGGACTGGAGGAGTGGAGATAGTGACTTCAGAGAGAGGGGTGACAGTGGAATGGAGGAGTGGAGATGGTGACTTCAGAGATAGGGGTGACAGAGGAATGGAGGAGTGGAGATGGTGACTGCAGAGAGAGGGATGACAGAGGAATGGAGGAGTGGAGATAGTGACTTCAGAGAGAGTGGTGACAGAGGAATGGAGGAGTGGAGATGTGACTGCAGAGAGAGGGGTGACAGTGGAATGGAGGAGTGGAGATAGTGACTTCAGAGAGTGGAATGGAGGAGTGGAGATAGTGACTTCAGAGAGAGGGGTGACAGAGGAATGGAGGATTGGAGATTGTGACTTCAGAGAGAGGGATGACAGAGGAATGGAGGAGTGGAGATAGTGACTTCAGAGAGAGGGATGACAGAGGAATGGAGGAGTGGAGATAGTGACTTCAGAGAGAGGGATGACAGAGGAAGAGACAGAGGGCGAACGGAGGGGTGTGGATAGATAGATGACAGAAAGAGAGAGTCACGGGATGGAGAGAAAAATGACAGAATGAGAGCAAAGGAATTCCTAATTAACTCACAGTATAACAGATGTATAAAAACTTAACAATTTAGAAATTAAGAAAATTCACAATCTTTTAGATTTTTTTGTATCCTGCATATCCTTGTGTTGACACTTATACACTCACTCCAGTCATCTCTCTCTCTCTCTCTCTCTCTCTCTCTCTCTCTCTCTCTCTCTCTCTCTCTCTCTCTCTCTCTCTCTCTCTCTCTCTCTCTCTCTCTCTCTCTCTCTCTCTCTCTCTCTCTCTCTCTCTCTCTCTCTCTCTCTCTCTCTCTCTCTCTCTCTCTCTCTCTCTCTCTCTCTCTCTCTCTCTCTCTCTCTCTCTCTCTCTCTCTCTCTCTCTCTCTCTCTCTCTCTCTCTCTCTCTCTCTCTCTCTCTCTCTCTCTCTCTCTCTCTCTCTCTCTCTCTCCAATTGACTTTATTGACATGGCAAGTTATTATTACTTACATTGTCAAAGTATACATATCGAAAAATGTAAATAAAATATATATGTATATATATATATTTATATATAAATAAATGGTGGGACTAACAGTAATAATAATAGTAGTAGTGGACATGGGATTACCATTAATAACAGCTACAACAACAATATTAATCAGAACAACAATACATTAAAGCAACAGTAGTAGACCAGTGTCAACATGACTGAGAAGACACATGACCTGGTACGAAAGACAAAACAAAACTAAGCTAAATGGGAAATATTATCAACATTACTTTGCATTTTTCACTGGCTGTCCCTCAGGCTGTGGCAGGAGGACACATATTTGGCTGCCAAAACTGCACATTTTGGCTTTTCACCCAACAAATATTTGAATTTTTCTTCATCTTTTATAGTTTCAAATTCTTTGTATTGAATTATAATTTTGGGAAAGAAATATGCTCTTAGGTCTGAGTATTTGTCACAGTGTAGTAGGAAATGCACTTCTGTCTCTACCTCTCCCCTGGAGCAGAGTGAGCACAGCCTGTCCTCCCTGGGCAGCCAGGTTTGTCTGTGACGACCGGTCTCTATAGCCAGACTGTGCTCACTGAGTCTGTACCTAGTCAATGTTTTCCTCAGTTTTCTATCAGTCACAGTGGTCAGATAGTCTGCCACCATGTACTGTCTGTTTAGAGCCAAATAGCATTGAAGTTTACTTAGATTTTTTGTGGTGTCTTTCCAATAGGTTATATATTTTTATTTTTGTTTTGTGATGATTTGGTTGGGCCAGATTTTCTGAGGGCTGTCCCGAGGCTCTATGGGGTTGGTTTGGGTTGGTGAACTGAGCCTCAGAACCAGCTGGCTGAGGGGACTCTTCTCTGGTTTCATCTCTTGACATTGTAGAGCTGTGTGATGGAATGTTTTAGGGTCACTTGTTTTTAGATGGTTGTAAAATTTGATGGCTCTTTTTTCTATTCGAATGAGGGGATATTGGCCCAATTCTGCCCTACATGCGTTATTTGGAGTTTTTCTTTGTACTTGCAATACAGTCTTGCAAAACTCTGCATGCAATACTTCAATTGGATGTTTGTCCCATTTAGTAAATTCATTATTAGAGAGTGGACCCCATACTTCACTGCCATATAGAGCAATTGGTTCTATAACTGATTGTTGAAAAATTTTGAGCCAGATTCTAATTGGAATTTCAATTTTGATGTTCCTTTTAATGGCATAGAATGCTCTTCTTGCTTTGTCTCTCAGCTCATTCACAGCCATGTGAAAGCTACCTGTGTTGCTGATATTTAGTCCTAGATATGTGTAGTTTTTGGTGTGTTCTAATAGAACTGTGTCCAAATAGAATTTATATTTGTCATCCTTATTTCCGGACCTTTTTTGGAATATCATTATATTTGTTTTTTTTAGGTTAACGGTCAGAGCCCAAGTCTGACAGAACCTGTGAAGATGATCTAGGTGTTGCTGTAACCCCTCTTTAGTGGGAGACAGCAGCACCAGGTCATCTGCGTACAGCAGACACTTGATTTCAGTGTTGTGTAGGGTGATACCAGGTGCTGTCGATTCTTCTAATGTTTTTGCCAATTCATTCATGTAGATGTTAAATAATGTTGGACTTATTGGGCAGCCCTGTTTCACTCCCCGCCCCTGAGAGAAGAAGTCTGTTTGCTTGTTGCCAATTTTAACCGCACATTTGTTTTTAGTGTACATTGATTTAATAAAATCATATGTTTTCCCTCCAATACCACTTTCTATTAGTTTATAAAAAAGACCTTCGTGCCAAATTGAATCAAATGCTTTCTTGAAATCTACAAAACACGAGTAGATTTTGCCTTTGTTTTGGTTAACTTGTTTATCAATTAGAGTGTGGAGGGTGTAAATGTGGTCTCTCTCTCTCTCTTCTTTCAATAGAGTTGTTGTATGTATTCCAGTATATCTTGTAAAATGTCACATTTAGATGGAATTACATTAGAGAGAAGTTGCAGAGAGGACCTATCTGACAGGAATATCTAAAACAGGAGAGAATAGTATTTTTCCTGGTTTTGAGGGCTATCAACTAGCTAGTAATCAGATTGTTCTGTCTTATTCTCTCCATGGTCATTTTATTTCTGCCAATATTTAGAAAAAAATCCAAATGGATTGCATGATTGCTTATCCCTCTGATGTTCGAAAGCAATTTTCATGGGTGGATAACACTTTTACATGATCTGTTACTGTTAGAGGGTTCAAACTTTTTCAAAATGTTCCTACAACCTCTTCTGTTAATTGCAGTTTTACAATGTTTTCTCATTTATTCTTGGCTTTATAATCATTTCAAACTATGAGTCGTAGGTAAACATGTACCAAAAATATATATAATTTAATTGTCATGCTTTATCTGTTTATGAACTTTTTGTAGGAAATTACTAGACACATTCCATGTTCATGGCAAACAACTGTAGATATAAGTTATTATTAAAAAAACACTGAAAATAATCTTTGAAAACTGACCCTTAACCCTGTTTTACAAAATGAACTCAAACTATATCTTAACAGTATCGTTGTAGGCTAATAGTGATGTATATGTTAGAACATGCTATTACAAAGTATGTAAAGTATCAATGACAAATATTTGTTTTTGTTTTTAAATAGTCATGCATTTACATCCCAATAGGGCCTCTTTGAAACATTCTGAAACATTTTCACTTAGCAGCTACACACTTCTATCTATAACAGCAACAGACATTTTTACTGTGGAAATGTAAGGTTATGGCCATTCAAAATGTTCCATTCATCCGTATGGAACAACCACTGACCTCTGTGTAAAATATGAAGACTTGCAAGTAGAGACATGTGCTTTGGATATGTCAACTGGGAACTAGTCCTGAAATGGTGTTTAAAGAAGCTTAACTATCTCTTTCTAAGCTCAAGATATGTTCAAAAATCTACTAATTACTGATCGTCTCATAGGGAATTTCTTGCAGGAAATCGGACAATTTAAAGGACTGTATTTCTGGAGTGCATTAGTCCACAGCCAAATCCTTATACATGCACACTGTAGCTAGAGTGATAACACCTTGCAAATGAGAAGAGTGTAGGTCAAAGCCTTGGGCTGTAGTACTTTGCACAAAGTGGTATGGCGATTTAGACCAGTAATTAGTAGATATTTGAACATATCTTGATCTTTGAAAGAGATAGTTAAGCTTCCTTAAACACAATTTCAGGACTAGTTCCTGGTTGACATATCCAAACCACATGTTTCTACAACTAATTCTTAATTTCTTACACAGAAGTCAGGGGTCATTCCATATGGATGAATGGAACATTTTGAGGGACCATTTGTCAAATCAATAACATGTTTTTACTTAAATTATGTTTTTCTACCATTAATGGTTCACATGGGATTTGCAAATAGACATGAATAAGTCACGTTACAAGGAAACACTTTTGGTGAAAATGTTACATAGAGGCAAAATATAGTTTTATATGGCCCACAGATCTCAAGAGAACGCAAAATGCAAGGAGGCCCTATAATTTTACAAGTATCAAAGAGGACCTATCAAGTAGCAGAGAGACCAGATCAAGTAACAGAAAGGCCCTGTCGGTATCAAAGAGGCCCTCTCTCTCTCTCTTTCTCGCTATCTCTCTCTCTCTCGCTCTCCTCTAACCCAATCTGATAGCAGCTAATGAGAATGATTAGAGCTTGCTAAATCCTTTAGCTAAATCGCTGCTCTTCCCTCGTTCATTTCACTCCTCCGCTCTCCCCTCAACTCACCAGCCACGGCTATGTAGGAGGCATCAAGGCTTGTCCTCCTTCTAGGGACAGAGAGGGGGCCAACTCACCTGCCACGGCTATGTAGGAGGCATCAAGGCTTGTCCTCCTTCTAGGGACAGAGAGGGGGCCAACTCATCTGCCACGGCTATGTAGGAGGCATCAAGGCTGGTCCTCCTTCTAGGGACAGAGAGGGGGCCAACTCACCTGCCACGGCTATGTAGGAGGCATCAAGGCTTGTCCTCCTTCTAGGGACAGAGAGGGGGCCAACTCACCTGCCACGGCTATGTAGGAGGCATCAAGGCTTGTCCTCCTTCTAGGGACAGAGAGGGGGCCAACTCACCTGCCACGGCTATGTAGGAGGCATCAAGGCTTGTCCTCCTTCTAGGGACAGAGAGGGGGCCAACTCATCTGCCACAGCTATGTAGGAGGCATCAAGGCTGGTCCTCCTTCTAGGGACAGAGAGGGGGCAAACTCACCTGCCACGGCTATGTAGGAGGCATCAAGGCTGGTCCTCCTTCTAGGGACAGAGAGGGGGCCAACTCACCTGCCACGGCTATGTAGGAGGCATCAAGGCTGGTCCTCCTTCTAGGGACAGAGAGGGGGCCAACTCACCTGCCACGGCTATGTAGGAGGCATCAAGGCTGGTCCTCCTTCTAGGGACAGAGAGGGGGCCAACTCACCTGCCACGGCTATGTAGGAGGCATCAAGGCTTGTCCTCCTTCTAGGGACAGAGAGGGGGCCAACTCACCTGCCACGGCTATGTAGGAGGCATCAAGGCTGGTCCTCCTTCTAGGGACAGAGAGGGGGCCAACTCACCTGCCACGGCTATGTAGGAGGCATCAAGGCTTGTCCTCCTTCTAGGGACAGAGAGGGGGCCAACTCATCTGCCACTGCTATGTAGGAGGCGTCAAGGCTTGTCCTCCTTCTAGGGACAGAGAGGGGGCCAACTCATCTGCCACGGCTATGTAGGAGGCGTCAAGGCTGGTCCTCCTTCTAGGGACAGAGAGGGGGCCAACTCACCTGCCACGGCTATGTAGGAGGCATCAAGGCTGGTCCTCCTTCTAGGGACAGAGAGGGGGCCAACTCACCTGCCACGGCTATGTAGGAGGCATCAAGGCTGGTCCTCCTTCTAGGGACAGAGAGGGGGCCAACTCACCTGCCACGGCTTTGTAGGAGGCATCAAGGCTTGTCCTCCTTCTAGGGACAGAGAGGGGGCCAACTCACCTGCCACGGCTATGTAGGAGGCATCAAGGCTTGTCCTCCTTCTAGGGACAGAGAGGGGGCCAACTCACCTGCCACGGCTATGTAGGAGGCATCAAGGCTGGTCCTCCTTCTAGGGACAGAGAGGGGGCCAACTCACCTGCCACGGCTATGTAGGAGGCATCAAGGCTTGTCCTCCTTCTAGGGACAGAGAGGGGGCCAACTCACCTGCCACGGCTATGTAGGAGGCATCAAGGCTTGTCCTCCTTCTAGGGACAGAGAGGGGGCCAACTCACCTGCCACGGCTATGTAGGAGGCATCAAGGCTTGTCCTCCTTCTAGGGACAGAGAGGGGGCCAACTCACCAGCCACGGCTATGTAGGAGGCATCAAGGCTTGTCCTCCTTCTAGGGACAGAGAGGGGGCCAACTCACCTGCCACGGCTATGTAGGAGGCATCAAGGCTTGTCCTCCTTCTAGGGACAGAGAGGGGGCCAACTCACCTGCCACGGCTATGTAGGAGGCATCAAGGCTGGTCCTCCTTCTAGGGACAGAGAGGGGGCCAACTCACCTGCCACGGCTATGTAGGAGGCATCAAGGCTTGTCCTCCTTCTAGGGACAGAGAGGGGGCCAACTCACCTGCCACGGCTATGTAGGAGGCATCAAGGCTTGTCCTCCTTCTAGGGACAGAGAGGGGGCCAACTCACCAGCCACGGCTATGTAGGAGGCATCAAGGCTTGTCCTCCTTCTAGGGACAGAGAGGGGGCCAACTCACCTGCCACGGCTATGTAGGAGGCATCAAGGCTTGTCCTCCTTCTAGGGACAGAGAGGGGGCCAACTCACCTGCCACGGCTATGTAGGAGGCATCAAGGCTTGTCCTCCTTCTAGGGACAGAGAGGGGGCCAACTCATCTGCCACAGCTATGTAGGAGGCATCAAGGCTGGTCCTCCTTCTAGGGACAGAGAGGGGGCAAACTCACCTGCCACGGCTATGTAGGAGGCATCAAGGCTGGTCCTCCTTCTAGGGACAGAGAGGGGGCCAACTCACCTGCCACGGCTATGTAGGAGGCATCAAGGCTGGTCCTCCTTCTAGGGACAGAGAGGGGGCCAACTCACCTGCCACGGCTATGTAGGAGGCATCAAGGCTGGTCCTCCTTCTAGGGACAGAGAGCGGGCCAACTCACCTGCCACGGCTATGTAGGAGGCATCAAGGCTGGTCCTCCTTCTAGGGACAGAGAGGGGGCCAACTCACCTGCCACGGCTATGTAGGAGGCATCAAGGCTTGTCCTCCTTCTAGGGACAGAGAGGGGGCCAACTCATCTGCCACGGCTATGTAGGAGGCATCAAGGCTGGTCCTCCTTCTAGGGACAGAGAGGGGGCCAACTCACCTGCCACGGCTATGTAGGAGGCATCAAGGCTTGTCCTCCTTCTAGGGACAGAGAGGGGGCCAACTCACCTGCCACAGCTATGTAGGAGGCATCAAGGCTTGTCCTCCTTCTAGGGACAGAGAGGGGGCCAACTCACCTGCCACGGCTATGTAGGAGGCATCAAGGCTTGTCCTCCTTCTAGGGACAGAGAGGGGGCCAACTCACCTGCCACGGCTATGTAGGAGGCATCAAGGCTGGTCCTCCTTCTAGGGACAGAGAGGGGGCCAACTCACCTGCCACGGCTATGTAGGAGGCATCAAGGCTTGTCCTCCTTCTAGGGACAGAGAGGGGGCCAACTCACCTGCCACGGCTATGTAGGAGGCATCAAGGCTTGTCCTCCTTCTAGGGACAGAGAGGGGGCCAACTCATCTGCCACAGCTATGTAGGAGGCATCAAGGCTGGTCCTCCTTCTAGGGACAGAGAGGGGGCCAACTCACCTGCCACGGCTATGTAGGAGGCATCAAGGCTTGTCCTCCTTCTAGGGACAGAGAGGGGGCCAACTCACCTGCCACGGCTATGTAGGAGGCATCAAGGCTGGTCCTCCTTCTAGGGACAGAGAGGGGGCCAACTCACCTGCCACGGCTATGTAGGAGGCATCAAGGCTTGTCCTCCTTCTAGGGACAGAGAGGGGGCCAACTCATCTGCCACAGCTATGTAGGAGGCGTCAAGGCTTGTCCTCCTTCTAGGGACAGAGAGGGGGCCAACTCATCTGCCACGGCTATGTAGGAGGCATCAAGGCTGGTCCTCCTTCTAGGGACAGAGAGGGGGCCAACTCACCTGCCACGGCTATGTAGGAGGCATCAAGGCTGGTCCTCCTTCTAGGGACAGATAGGGGGCCAACTCACCTGCCACGGCTATGTAGGAGGCATCAAGGCTGGTCCTCCTTCTAGGGACAGAGAGGGGGCCAACTCACCTGCCACGGCTATGTAGGAGGCATCAAGGCTGGTCCTCCGTCTAGGGACAGAGAGGGGGCCAACTCACCTGCCACGGCTTTGTAGGAGGCATCAAGGCTTGTCCTCCTTCTAGGGACAGAGAGGCGGCCAACTCACCTGCCACGGCTATGTAGGAGGCATCAAGGCTTGTCCTCCTTCTAGGGACAGAGAGGGGGCCAACTCACCTGCCACGGCTATGTAGGAGGCATCAAGGCTGGTCCTCCTTCTAGGGACAGAGAGGGGGCCAACTCACCTGCCACGGCTATGTAGGAGGCATCAAGGCTTGTCCTCCTTCTAGGGACAGAGAGGGGGCCAACTCACCTGCCACGGCTATGTAGGAGGCATCAAGGCTTGTCCTCCTTCTAGGGACAGAGAGGGGGCCAACTCACCAGCCACGGCTATGTAGGAGGCATCAAGGCTTGTCCTCCTTCTAGGGACAGATAGGGGGCCAACTCACCTGCCACGGCTATGTAGGAGGCATCAAGGCTGGTCCTCCTTCTAGGGACAGAGAGGGGGCCAACTCACCTGCCACGGCTATGTAGGAGGCATCAAGGCTGGTCCTCCTTCTAGGGACAGAGAGGGGGCCAACTCACCTGCCACGGCTGTGTAGGAGGCATCAAGGCTTGTCCTCCTTCTAGGGACAGAGAGGGGGCCAACTCACCTGCCACGGCTATGTAGGAGGCATCAAGGCTTGTCCTCCTTCTAGGGACAGAGAGGGGGCCAACTCACCTGCCACGGCTATGTAGGAGGCATCAAGGCTGGTCCTCCTTCTAGGGACAGAGAGGGGGCCAACTCACCTGCCACGGCTATGTAGGAGGCATCAAGGCTTGTCCTCCTTCTAGGGACAGAGAGGGGGCCAACTCACCTGCCACGGCTATGTAGGAGGCATCAAGGCTTGTCCTTTTTCTAGGGACAGAGAGGGGGCCAACTCACCAGCCACGGCTATGTAGGAGGCATCAAGGCTTGTCCTCCTTCTAGGGACAGAGAGGGGGCCAACTCACCTGCCACGGCTATGTAGGAGGCATCAAGGCTTGTCCTCCTTCTAGGGACAGAGAGGGGGCCAACTCACCTGCCACGGCTATGTAGGAGGCATCAAGGCTGGTCCTCCTTCTAGGGACAGAGAGGGGGCCAACTCACCTGCCACGGCTATGTAGGAGGCATCAAGGCTTGTCCTCCTTCTAGGGACAGAGAGGGGGCCAACTCACCTGCCACGGCTATGTAGGAGGCATCAAGGCTTGTCCTCCTTCTAGGGACAGAGAGGGGGCCAACTCACCAGCCACGGCTATGTAGGAGGCATCAAGGCTTGTCCTCCTTCTAGGGACAGAGAGGGGGCCAACTCACCTGCCACGGCTATGTAGGAGGCATCAAGGCTTGTCCTCCTTCTAGGGACAGAGAGGGGGCCAACTCACCTGCCACGGCTATGTAGGAGGCATCAAGGCTTGTCCTCCTTCTAGGGACAGAGAGGGGGCCAACTCATCTGCCACAGCTATGTAGGAGGCATCAAGGCTGGTCCTCCTTCTAGGGACAGAGAGGGGGCAAACTCACCTGCCACGGCTATGTAGGAGGCATCAAGGCTGGTCCTCCTTCTAGGGACAGAGAGGGGGCCAACTCACCTGCCACGGCTATGTAGGAGGCATCAAGGCTGGTCCTCCTTCTAGGGACAGAGAGGGGGCCAACTCACCTGCCACGGCTATGTAGGAGGCATCAAGGCTGGTCCTCCTTCTAGGGACAGAGAGCGGGCCAACTCACCTGCCACGGCTATGTAGGAGGCATCAAGGCTGGTCCTCCTTCTAGGGACAGAGAGGGGGCCAACTCACCTGCCACGGCTATGTAGGAGGCATCAAGGCTTGTCCTCCTTCTAGGGACAGAGAGGGGGCCAACTCACCTGCCACGGCTATGTAGGAGGCATCAAGGCTGGTCCTCCTTCTAGGGACAGAGAGGGGGCCAACTCACCTGCCACGGCTATGTAGGAGGCATCAAGGCTTGTCCTCCTTCTAGGGACAGAGAGGGGGCCAACTCACCTGCCACGGCTATGTAGGAGGCATCAAGGCTTGTCCTCCTTCTAGGGACAGAGAGGGGGCCAACTCATCTGCCACAGCTATGTAGGAGGCATCAAGGCTGGTCCTCCTTCTAGGGACAGAGAGGGGGCCAACTCACCTGCCACGGCTATGTAGGAGGCATCAAGGCTTGTCCTCCTTCTAGGGACAGAGAGGGGGCCAACTCACCTGCCACGGCTATGTAGGAGGCATCAAGGCTGGTCCTCCTTCTAGGGACAGAGAGGGGGCCAACTCACCTGCCACGGATATGTAGGAGGCATCAAGGCTTGTCCTCCTTCTAGGGACAGAGAGGGGGCCAACTCATCTGCCACAGCTATGTAGGAGGCGTCAAGGCTTGTCCTCCTTCTAGGGACAGAGAGGGGGCCAACTCATCTGCCACGGCTATGTAGGAGGCATCAAGGCTGGTCCTCCTTCTAGGGACAGAGAGGGGGCCAACTCACCTGCCACGGCTATGTAGGAGGCATCAAGGCTGGTCCTCCTTCTAGGGACAGATAGGGGGCCAACTCACCTGCCACGGCTATGTAGGAGGCATCAAGGCTGGTCCTCCTTCTAGGGACAGAGAGGGGGCCAACTCACCTGCCACGGCTATGTAGGAGGCATCAAGGCTGGTCCTCCTTCTAGGGACAGAGAGGGGGCCAACTCACCTGCCACGGCTTTGTAGGAGGCATCAAGGCTTGTCCTCCTTCTAGGGACAGAGAGGGGGCCAACTCACCTGCCACGGCTATGTAGGAGGCATCAAGGCTTGTCCTCCTTCTAGGGACAGAGAGGGGGCCAACTCACCTGCCACGGCTATGTAGGAGGCATCAAGGCTTGTCCTCCTTCTAGGGACAGAGAGGGGGCCAACTCACCTGCCACGGCTATGTAGGAGGCATCAAGGCTGGTCCTCCTTCTAGGGACAGAGAGGGGGCCAACTCACCTGCCACGGCTATGTAGGAGGCATCAAGGCTTGTCCTCCTTCTAGGGACAGAGAGGGGGCCAACTCACCTGCCACGGCTATGTAGGAGGCATCAAGGCTTGTCCTCCTTCTAGGGACAGAGAGGGGGCCAACTCATCTGCCACAGCTATGTAGGAGGCATCAAGGCTGGTCCTCCTTCTAGGGACAGAGAGGGGGCCAACTCACCTGCCACGGCTATGTAGGAGGCATCAAGGCTTGTCCTCCTTCTAGGGACAGAGAGGGGGCCAACTCACCTGCCACGGCTATGTAGGAGGCATCAAGGCTTGTCCTCCTTCTAGGGACAGAGAGGGGGCCAACTCACCTGCCACGGCTATGTAGGAGGCATCAAGGCTTGTCCTCCTTCTAGGGACAGAGAGGGGGCCAACTCATCTGCCACAGCTATGTAGGAGGCATCAAGGCTGGTCCTCCTTCTAGGGACAGAGAGGGGGCCAACTCACCTACCACGGCTATGTAGGAGGCATCAAGGCTTGTCCTCCTTCTAGGGACAGAGAGGGGGCCAACTCACCTGCCACGGCTATGTAGGAGGCATCAAGGCTGGTCCTCCTTCTAGGGACAGAGAGGGGGCCAACTCACCTGCCACGGCTATGTAGGAGGCATCAAGGCTTGTCCTCCTTCTAGGGACAGAGAGGGGGCCAACTCATCTGCCACAGCTATGTAGGAGGCGTCAAGGCTTGTCCTCCTTCTAGGGACAGAGAGGGGGCCAACTCATCTGCCACGGCTATGTAGGAGGCATCAAGGCTGGTCCTCCTTCTAGGGACAGAGAGGGGGCCAACTCACCTGCCACGGCTATGTAGGAGGCATCAAGGCTGGTCCTCCTTCTAGGGACAGAGAGGGGGCCAACTCACCTGCCACGGCTATGTAGGAGGCATCAAGGCTGGTCCTCCTTCTAGGGACAGAGAGGGGGCCAACTCACCTGCCACGGCTATGTAGGAGGCAACAAGGCTGGTCCTCCTTCTAGGGACAGAGAGGGGGCCAACTCACCTGCCACGGCTTTGTAGGAGGCATCAAGGCTTGTCCTCCTTCTAGGGACAGAGAGGGGGCCAACTCACCTGCCACGGCTTTGTAGGAGGCATCAAGGCTTGTCCTCCTTCTAGGGACAGAGAGGGGGCCAACTCACCTGCCACGGCTATGTAGGAGGCATCAAGGCTTGTCCTCCTTCTAGGGACAGAGAGGGGGCCAACTCACCTGCCACGGCTATGTAGGAGGCATCAAGGCTTGTCCTCCTTCTAGGGACAGAGAGGGGGCCAACTCATCTGCCACGGCTATGTAGGAGGCATCAAGGCTGGTCCTCCTTCTAGGGACAGAGAGGGGGCCAACTCACCTGCCACGGCTATGTAGGAGGCATCAAGGCTTGTCCTCCTTCTAGGGACAGAGAGGGGGCCAACTCACCTGCCACAGCTATGTAGGAGGCATCAAGGCTTGTCCTCCTTCTAGGGACAGAGAGGGGGCCAACTCACCTGCCACGGCTATGTAGGAGGCATCAAGGCTTGTCCTCCTTCTAGGGACAGAGAGGGGGCCAACTCACCTGCCACGGCTATGTAGGAGGCATCAAGGCTTGTCCTCCTTCTAGGGACAGAGAGGGGGCCAACTCACCTGCCACGGCTATGTAGGAGGCATCAAGGCTGGTCCTCCTTCTAGGGACAGAGAGGGGGCCAACTCACCTGCCACGGCTATGTAGGAGGCATCAAGGCTTGTCCTCCTTCTAGGGACAGAGAGGGGGCCAACTCACCTGCCACGGCTATGTAGGAGGCATCAAGGCTTGTCCTCCTTCTAGGGACAGAGAGGGGGCCAACTCATCTGCCACAGCTATGTAGGAGGCATCAAGGCTGGTCCTCCTTCTAGGGACAGAGAGGGGGCCAACTCACCTGCCACGGCTATGTAGGAGGCATCAAGGCTTGTCCTCCTTCTAGGGACAGAGAGGGGGCCAACTCACCTGCCACGGCTATGTAGGAGGCATCAAGGCTGGTCCTCCTTCTAGGGACAGAGAGGGGGCCAACTCACCTGCCACGGCTATGTAGGAGGCATCAAGGCTTGTCCTCCTTCTAGGGACAGAGAGGGGGCCAACTCATCTGCCACAGCTATGTAGGAGGCGTCAAGGCTTGTCCTCCTTCTAGGGACAGAGAGGGGGCCAACTCATCTGCCACGGCTATGTAGGAGGCATCAAGGCTGGTCCTCCTTCTAGGGACAGAGAGGGGGCCAACTCACCTGCCACGGCTATGTAGGAGGCATCAAGGCTGGTCCTCCTTCTAGGGACAGAGAGGGGGCCAACTCACCTGCCACGGCTATGTAGGAGGCATCAAGGCTGGTCCTCCTTCTAGGGACAGAGAGGGGGCCAACTCACCTGCCACGGCTATGTAGGAGGCATCAAGGCTGGTCCTCCTTCTAGGGACAGAGAGGGGGCCAACTCACCTGCCACGGCTTTGTAGGAGGCATCAAGGCTTGTCCTCCTTCTAGGGACAGAGAGGGGGCCAACTCACCTGCCACGGCTATGTAGGAGGCATCAAGGCTTGTCCTCCTTCTAGGGACAGAGAGGGGGCCAACTCACCTGCCACGGCTATGTAGGAGGCATCAAGGCTGGTCCTCCTTCTAGGGACAGAGAGGGGGCCAACTCACCTGCCACGGCTATGTAGGAGGCATCAAGGCTTGTCCTCCTTCTAGGGACAGAGAGGGGGCCAACTCACCTGCCACAGCTATGTAGGAGGCATCAAGGCTGGTCCTCCTTCTAGGGACAGAGAGGGGGCAAACTCACCTGCCACGGCTATGTAGGAGGCATCAAGGCTGGTCCTCCTTCTAGGGACAGAGAGGGGGCCAACTCACCTGCCACGGCTTTGTAGGAGGCATCAAGGCTGGTACTCCTTCTAGGGACAGAGAGGGGGCCAACTCACCTGCCACGGCTATGTAGGAGGCATCAAGGCTGGTCCTCCTTCTAGGGACAGAGAGGGGGCCAACTCACCTGCCACGGCTTTGTAGGAGGCATCAAGGCTTGTCCTCCTTCTAGGGACAGAGAGGGGGCCAACTCACCTGCCACGGCTATGTAGGAGGCATCAAGGCTTGTCCTCCTTCTAGGGACAGAGAGGGGGCCAACTCACCTGCCACGGCTATGTAGGAGGCATCAAGGCTGGTCCTCCTTCTAGGGACAGAGAGGGGGCCAACTCACCTGCCACGGCTATGTAGGAGGCATCAAGGCTGGTCCTCCTTCTAGGGACAGAGAGGGGGCCAACTCACCTGCCACGGCTATGTAGGAGGCATCAAGGCTTGTCCTCCTTCTAGGGACAGAGAGGGGGCCAACTCATCTGCCACAGCTATGTAGGAGGCATCAAGGCTGGTCCTCCTTCTAGGGACAGAGAGGGGGCCAACTCACCTGCCACGGCTATGTAGGAGGCATCAAGGCTTGTCCTCCTTCTAGGGACAGAGAGGGGGCCAACTCACCTGCCACAGCTATGTAGGAGGCATCAAGGCTTGTCCTCCTTCTAGGGACAGAGAGGGGGCCAACTCACCTGCCACGGCTATGTAGGAGGCATCAAGGCTTGTCCTCCTTCTAGGGACAGAGAGGGGGCCAACTCACCTGCCACGGCTATGTAGGAGGCATCAAGGCTTGTCCTCCTTCTAGGGACAGAGAGGGGGCCAACTCACCTGCCACGGCTATGTAGGAGGCATCAAGGCTGGTCCTCCTTCTAGGGACAGAGAGGGGGCCAACTCACCTGCCACGGCTATGTAGGAGGCATCAAGGCTTGTCCTCCTTCTAGGGACAGAGAGGGGGCCAACTCACCTGCCACGGCTATGTAGGAGGCATCAAGGCTTGTCCTCCTTCTAGGGACAGAGAGGGGGCCAACTCATCTGCCACAGCTATGTAGGAGGCATCAAGGCTGGTCCTCCTTCTAGGGACAGAGAGGGGGCCAACTCACCTGCCACGGCTATGTAGGAGGCATCAAGGCTTGTCCTCCTTCTAGGGACAGAGAGGGGGCCAACTCACCTGCCACGGCTATGTAGGAGGCATCAAGGCTGGTCCTCCTTCTAGGGACAGAGAGGGGGCCAACTCACCTGCCACGGCTATGTAGGAGGCATCAAGGCTTGTCCTCCTTCTAGGGACAGAGAGGGGGCCAACTCATCTGCCACAGCTATGTAGGAGGCGTCAAGGCTTGTCCTCCTTCTAGGGACAGAGAGGGGGCCAACTCATCTGCCACGGCTATGTAGGAGGCATCAAGGCTGGTCCTCCTTCTAGGGACAGAGAGGGGGCCAACTCACCTGCCACGGCTATGTAGGAGGCATCAAGGCTGGTCCTCCTTCTAGGGACAGAGAGGGGGCCAACTCACCTGCCACGGCTATGTAGGAGGCATCAAGGCTGGTCCTCCTTCTAGGGACAGAGAGGGGGCCAACTCACCTGCCACGGCTATGTAGGAGGCATCAAGGCTGGTCCTCCTTCTAGGGACAGAGAGGGGGCCAACTCACCTGCCACGGCTTTGTAGGAGGCATCAAGGCTTGTCCTCCTTCTAGGGACAGAGAGGGGGCCAACTCACCTGCCACGGCTATGTAGGAGGCATCAAGGCTTGTCCTCCTTCTAGGGACAGAGAGGGGGCCAACTCACCTGCCACGGCTATGTAGGAGGCATCAAGGCTGGTCCTCCTTCTAGGGACAGAGAGAGGGGCCAACTCACCTGCCACGGCTATGTAGGAGGCATCAAGGCTTGTCCTCCTTCTAGGGACAGAGAGGGGGCCAACTCACCTGCCACAGCTATGTAGGAGGCATCAAGGCTGGTCCTCCTTCTAGGGACAGAGAGGGGGCAAACTCACCTGCCACGGCTATGTAGGAGGCATCAAGGCTGGTCCTCCTTCTAGGGACAGAGAGGGGGCCAACTCACCTGCCACGGCTTTGTAGGAGGCATCAAGGCTGGTACTCCTTCTAGGGACAGAGAGGGGGCCAACTCACCTGCCACGGCTATGTAGGAGGCATCA
This sequence comes from Salvelinus alpinus, assembly GCF_045679555.1. Lineage (NCBI taxonomy): Eukaryota > Metazoa > Chordata > Actinopteri > Salmoniformes > Salmonidae > Salvelinus > Salvelinus alpinus. The sequence continues at coordinate 37,283,524 of NC_092109.1, read as the reverse complement.
AGGCTGGTCCTCCTTCTAGGGACAGAGAGGGGGCCAACTCACCTGCCACGGCTTTGTAGGAGGCATCAAGGCTTGTCCTCCTTCTAGGGACAGAGAGGGGGCCAACTCACCTGCCACGGCTATGTAGGAGGCATCAAGGCTTGTCCTCCTTCTAGGGACAGAGAGGGGGCCAACTCACCTGCCACGGCTATGTAGGAGGCATCAAGGCTGGTCCTCCTTCTAGGGACAGAGAGGGGGCCAACTCACCTGCCACGGCTATGTAGGAGGCATCAAGGCTGGTCCTCCTTCTAGGGACAGAGAGGGGGCCAACTCACCTGCCACGGCTATGTAGGAGGCATCAAGGCTGGTCCTCCTTCTAGGGACAGAGAGGGGGCCAACTCACCTGCCACGGCTATGTAGGAGGCATCAAGGCTGGTCCTCCTTCTAGGGACAGAGAGGGGGCCAACTCACCTGCCACGGCTTTGTAGGAGGCATCAAGGCTTGTCCTCCTTCTAGGAACAGAGAGGGGGCCAACTCACCTGCCACGGCTATGTAGGAGGCATCAAGGCTTGTCCTCCTTCTAGGGACAGAGAGGGGGCCAACTCACCTGCCACGGCTATGTAGGAGGCATCAAGGCTGGTCCTCCTTCTAGGGACAGAGAGGGGGCCAACTCACCTGCCACGGCTATGTAGGAGGCATCAAGGCTTGTCCTCCTTCTAGGGACAGAGAGGGGGCCAACTCACCTGCCACAGCTATGTAGGAGGCATCAAGGCTGGTCCTCCTTCTAGGGACAGAGAGGGGGCAAACTCACCTGCCACGGCTATGTAGGAGGCATCAAGGCTGGTCCTCCTTCTAGGGACAGAGAGGGGGCCAACTCACCTGCCACGGCTTTGTAGGAGGCATCAAGGCTGGTACTCCTTCTAGGGACAGAGAGGGGGCCAACTCACCTGCCACAGCTATGTAGGAGGCATCAAGGCTGGTCCTCCTTCTAGGGACAGAGAGGGGGCCAACTCACCTGCCACGGCTTTGTAGGAGGCATCAAGGCTTGTCCTCCTTCTAGGGACAGAGAGAGGGCCAACTCACCTGCCACGGCTATGTAGGAGGCATCAAGGCTTGTCCTCCTTCTAGGGACAGAGAGGGGGCCAACTCACCTGCCACGGCTATGTAGGAGGCATCAAGGCTTGTCCTCCTTCTAGGGACAGAGAGGGGGCCAACTCATCTGCCACGGCTATGTAGGAGGCATCAAGGCTGGTCCTCCTTCTAGGGACAGAGAGGGGGCCAACTCACCTGCCACGGCTATGTAGGAGGCATCAAGGCTTGTCCTCCTTCTAGGGACAGAGAGGGGGCCAACTCACCTGCCACAGCTATGTAGGAGGCATCAAGGCTTGTCCTCCTTCTAGGGACAGAGAGGGGGCCAACTCACCTGCCACGGCTATGTAGGAGGCATCAAGGCTTGTCCTCCTTCTAGGGACAGAGAGGGGGCCAACTCACCTGCCACGGCTATGTAGGAGGCATCAAGGCTTGTCCTCCTTCTAGGGACAGAGAGGGGGCCAACTCACCTGCCACGGCTATGTAGGAGGCATCAAGGCTGGTCCTCCTTCTAGGGACAGAGAGGGGGCCAACTCACCTGCCACGGCTATGTAGGAGGCATCAAGGCTTGTCCTCCTTCTAGGGACAGAGAGGGGGCCAACTCACCTGCCACGGCTATGTAGGAGGCATCAAGGCTTGTCCTCCTTCTAGGGACAGAGAGGGGGCCAACTCATCTGCCACAGCTATGTAGGAGGCATCAAGGCTGGTCCTCCTTCTAGGGACAGAGAGGGGGCCAACTCACCTGCCACGGCTATGTAGGAGGCATCAAGGCTTGTCCTCCTTCTAGGGACAGAGAGGGGGCCAACTCACCTGCCACGGCTATGTAGGAGGCATCAAGGCTGGTCCTCCTTCTAGGGACAGAGAGGGGGCCAACTCACCTGCCACGGCTATGTAGGAGGCATCAAGGCTTGTCCTCCTTCTAGGGACAGAGAGGGGGCCAACTCATCTGCCACAGCTATGTAGGAGGCGTCAAGGCTTGTCCTCCTTCTAGGGACAGAGAGGGGGCCAACTCATCTGCCACGGCTATGTAGGAGGCATCAAGGCTGGTCCTCCTTCTAGGGACAGAGAGGGGGCCAACTCACCTGCCACGGCTATGTAGGAGGCATCAAGGCTGGTCCTCCTTCTAGGGACAGAGAGGGGGCCAACTCACCTGCCACGGCTATGTAGGAGGCATCAAGGCTGGTCCTCCTTCTAGGGACAGAGAGGGGGCCAACTCACCTGCCACGGCTATGTAGGAGGCATCAAGGCTGGTCCTCCTTCTAGGGACAGAGAGGGGGCCAACTCACCTGCCACGGCTTTGTAGGAGGCATCAAGGCTTGTCCTCCTTCTAGGGACAGAGAGGGGGCCAACTCACCTGCCACGGCTTTGTAGGAGGCATCAAGGCTTGTCCTCCTTCTAGGGACAGAGAGGGGGCCAACTCACCTGCCACGGCTATGTAGGAGGCATCAAGGCTTGTCCTCCTTCTAGGGACAGAGAGGGGGCCAACTCACCTGCCACGGCTATGTAGGAGGCATCAAGGCTTGTCCTCCTTCTAGGGACAGAGAGGGGGCCAACTCATCTGCCACGGCTATGTAGGAGGCATCAAGGCTGGTCCTCCTTCTAGGGACAGAGAGGGGGCCAACTCACCTGCCACGGCTATGTAGGAGGCATCAAGGCTTGTCCTCCTTCTAGGGACAGAGAGGGGGCCAACTCACCTGCCACAGCTATGTAGGAGGCATCAAGGCTTGTCCTCCTTCTAGGGACAGAGAGGGGGCCAACTCACCTGCCACGGCTATGTAGGAGGCATCAAGGCTTGTCCTCCTTCTAGGGACAGAGAGGGGGCCAACTCACCTGCCACGGCTATGTAGGAGGCATCAAGGCTTGTCCTCCTTCTAGGGACAGAGAGGGGGCCAACTCACCTGCCACGGCTATGTAGGAGGCATCAAGGCTGGTCCTCCTTCTAGGGACAGAGAGGGGGCCAACTCACCTGCCACGGCTATGTAGGAGGCATCAAGGCTTGTCCTCCTTCTAGGGACAGAGAGGGGGCCAACTCACCTGCCACGGCTATGTAGGAGGCATCAAGGCTTGTCCTCCTTCTAGGGACAGAGAGGGGGCCAACTCATCTGCCACAGCTATGTAGGAGGCATCAAGGCTGGTCCTCCTTCTAGGGACAGAGAGGGGGCCAACTCACCTGCCACGGCTATGTAGGAGGCATCAAGGCTTGTCCTCCTTCTAGGGACAGAGAGGGGGCCAACTCACCTGCCACGGCTATGTAGGAGGCATCAAGGCTGGTCCTCCTTCTAGGGACAGAGAGGGGGCCAACTCACCTGCCACGGCTATGTAGGAGGCATCAAGGCTTGTCCTCCTTCTAGGGACAGAGAGGGGGCCAACTCATCTGCCACAGCTATGTAGGAGGCGTCAAGGCTTGTCCTCCTTCTAGGGACAGAGAGGGGGCCAACTCATCTGCCACGGCTATGTAGGAGGCATCAAGGCTGGTCCTCCTTCTAGGGACAGAGAGGGGGCCAACTCACCTGCCACGGCTATGTAGGAGGCATCAAGGCTGGTCCTCCTTCTAGGGACAGAGAGGGGGCCAACTCACCTGCCACGGCTATGTAGGAGGCATCAAGGCTGGTCCTCCTTCTAGGGACAGAGAGGGGGCCAACTCACCTGCCACGGCTATGTAGGAGGCATCAAGGCTGGTCCTCCTTCTAGGGACAGAGAGGGGGCCAACTCACCTGCCACGGCTTTGTAGGAGGCATCAAGGCTTGTCCTCCTTCTAGGGACAGAGAGGGGGCCAACTCACCTGCCACGGCTATGTAGGAGGCATCAAGGCTTGTCCTCCTTCTAGGGACAGAGAGGGGGCCAACTCACCTGCCACGGCTATGTAGGAGGCATCAAGGCTGGTCCTCCTTCTAGGGACAGAGAGGGGGCCAACTCACCTGCCACGGCTATGTAGGAGGCATCAAGGCTTGTCCTCCTTCTAGGGACAGAGAGGGGGCCAACTCACCTGCCACAGCTATGTAGGAGGCATCAAGGCTGGTCCTCCTTCTAGGGACAGAGAGGGGGCAAACTCACCTGCCACGGCTATGTAGGAGGCATCAAGGCTGGTCCTCCTTCTAGGGACAGAGAGGGGGCCAACTCACCTGCCACGGCTTTGTAGGAGGCATCAAGGCTGGTACTCCTTCTAGGGACAGAGAGGGGGCCAACTCACCTGCCACGGCTATGTAGGAGGCATCAAGGCTGGTCCTCCTTCTAGGGACAGAGAGGGGGCCAACTCATCTGCCACAGCTATGTAGGAGGCATCAAGGCTGGTCCTCCTTCTAGGGACAGAGAGGGGGCCAACTCACCTGCCACGACTATGTAGGAGGCATCAAGGCTTGTCCTCCTTCTAGGGACAGAGAGGGGGCCAACTCACCTGCCACGGCTATGTAGGAGGCATCAAGGCTGGTCCTCCTTCTAGGGACAGAGAGGGGGCCAACTCACCTGCCACGGCTATGTAGGAGGCATCAAGGCTGGTCCTCCTTCTAGGGACAGAGAGGGGGCCAACTCACCTGCCACGGCTATGTAGGAGGCATCAAGGCTGGTCCTCCTTCTAGGGACAGAGAGGGGGCCAACTCACCTGCCACGGCTATGTAGGAGGCATCAAGGCTGGTCCTCCTTCTAGGGACAGAGAGGGGGCCAACTCACCTGCCACGGCTATGTAGGAGGCATCAAGGCTTGTCCTCCTTCTAGGGACAGAGAGGGGGCCAACTCACCTGCCACGGCTATGTAGGAGGCATCAAGGCTTGTCCTCCTTCTAGGGACAGAGAGGGGGCCAACTCACCTGCCACGGCTATGTAGGAGGCATCAAGGCTGGTCCTCCTTCTAGGGACAGAGAGGGGGCCAACTCACCTGCCACGGCTATGTAGGAGGCATCAAGGCTTGTCCTCCTTCTAGGGACAGAGAGGGGGCCAACTCACCTGCCACGGCTATGTAGGAGGCATCAAGGCTTGTCCTCCTTCTAGGGACAGAGAGGGGGCCAACTCACCTGCCACGGCTATGTAGGAGGCATCAAGGCTGGTCCTCCTTCTAGGGACAGAGAGGGGGCCAACTCACCTGCCACGGCTATGTAGGAGGCATCAAGGCTGGTCCTCCTTCTAGGGACAGAGAGGGGGCCAACTCACCTGCCACGGCTATGTAGGAGGCATCAAGGCTGGTCCTCCTTCTAGGGACAGAGAGGGGGCCAACTCACCTGCCACGGCTATGTAGGAGGCATCAAGGCTGGTCCTCCTTCTAGGGACAGAGAGGGGGCCAACTCACCTGCCACGGCTTTGTAGGAGGCATCAAGGCTTGTCCTCCTTCTAGGGACAGAGAGGGGGCCAACTCACCTGCCACGGCTATGTAGGAGGCATCAAGGCTTGTCCTCCTTCTAGGGACAGAGAGGGGGCCAACTCACCTGCCACGGCTATGTAGGAGGCATCAAGGCTGGTCCTCCTTCTAGGGACAGAGAGGGGGCCAACTCACCTGCCACGGCTATGTAGGAGGCATCAAGGCTTGTCCTCCTTCTAGGGACAGAGAGGGGGCCAACTCACCTGCCACAGCTATGTAGGAGGCATCAAGGCTGGTCCTCCTTCTAGGGACAGAGAGGGGGCAAACTCACCTGCCACGGCTATGTAGGAGGCATCAAGGCTGGTCCTCCTTCTAGGGACAGAGAGGGGGCCAACTCACCTGCCACGGCTTTGTAGGAGGCATCAAGGCTGGTACTCCTTCTAGGGACAGAGAGGGGGCCAACTCACCTGCCACGGCTATGTAGGAGGCATCAAGGCTGGTCCTCCTTCTAGGGACAGAGAGGGGGCCAACTCACCTGCCACGGCTTTGTAGGAGGCATCAAGGCTTGTCCTCCTTCTAGGGACAGAGAGGGGGCCAACTCACCTGCCACGGCTATGTAGGAGGCATCAAGGCTTGTCCTCCTTCTAGGGACAGAGAGGGGGCCAACTCACCTGCCACGGCTATGTAGGAGGCATCAAGGCTTGTCCTCCTTCTAGGGACAGAGAGGGGGCCAACTCATCTGCCACGGCTATGTAGGAGGCATCAAGGCTGGTCCTCCTTCTAGGGACAGAGAGGGGGCCAACTCACCTGCCACGGCTATGTAGGAGGCATCAAGGCTTGTCCTCCTTCTAGGGACAGAGAGGGGGCCAACTCACCTGCCACAGCTATGTAGGAGGCATCAAGGCTTGTCCTCCTTCTAGGGACAGAGAGGGGGCCAACTCACCTGCCACGGCTATGTAGGAGGCATCAAGGCTTGTCCTCCTTCTAGGGACAGAGAGGGGGCCAACTCACCTGCCACGGCTATGTAGGAGGCATCAAGGCTTGTCCTCCTTCTAGGGACAGAGAGGGGGCCAACTCACCTGCCACGGCTATGTAGGAGGCATCAAGGCTGGTCCTCCTTCTAGGGACAGAGAGGGGGCCAACTCACCTGCCACGGCTATGTAGGAGGCATCAAGGCTTGTCCTCCTTCTAGGGACAGAGAGGGGGCCAACTCACCTGCCACGGCTATGTAGGAGGCATCAAGGCTTGTCCTCCTTCTAGGGACAGAGAGGGGGCCAACTCATCTGCCACAGCTATGTAGGAGGCATCAAGGCTGGTCCTCCTTCTAGGGACAGAGAGGGGGCCAACTCACCTGCCACGGCTATGTAGGAGGCATCAAGGCTTGTCCTCCTTCTAGGGACAGAGAGGGGGCCAACTCACCTGCCACGGCTATGTAGGAGGCATCAAGGCTGGTCCTCCTTCTAGGGACAGAGAGGGGGCCAACTCACCTGCCACGGCTATGTAGGAGGCATCAAGGCTTGTCCTCCTTCTAGGGACAGAGAGGGGGCCAACTCATCTGCCACAGCTATGTAGGAGGCGTCAAGGCTTGTCCTCCTTCTAGGGACAGAGAGGGGGCCAACTCATCTGCCACGGCTATGTAGGAGGCATCAAGGCTGGTCCTCCTTCTAGGGACAGAGAGGGGGCCAACTCACCTGCCACGGCTATGTAGGAGGCATCAAGGCTGGTCCTCCTTCTAGGGACAGAGAGGGGGCCAACTCACCTGCCACGGCTATGTAGGAGGCATCAAGGCTGGTCCTCCTTCTAGGGACAGAGAGGGGGCCAACTCACCTGCCACGGCTATGTAGGAGGCATCAAGGCTGGTCCTCCTTCTAGGGACAGAGAGGGGGCCAACTCACCTGCCACGGCTTTGTAGGAGGCATCAAGGCTTGTCCTCCTTCTAGGGACAGAGAGGGGGCCAACTCACCTGCCACGGCTATGTAGGAGGCATCAAGGCTTGTCCTCCTTCTAGGGACAGAGAGGGGGCCAACTCACCTGCCACGGCTATGTAGGAGGCATCAAGGCTGGTCCTCCTTCTAGGGACAGAGAGGGGGCCAACTCACCTGCCACGGCTATGTAGGAGGCATCAAGGCTTGTCCTCCTTCTAGGGACAGAGAGGGGGCCAACTCACCTGCCACAGCTATGTAGGAGGCATCAAGGCTGGTCCTCCTTCTAGGGACAGAGAGGGGGCAAACTCACCTGCCACGGCTATGTAGGAGGCATCAAGGCTGGTCCTCCTTCTAGGGACAGAGAGGGGGCCAACTCACCTGCCACGGCTTTGTAGGAGGCATCAAGGCTGGTACTCCTTCTAGGGACAGAGAGGGGGCCAACTCACCTGCCACGGCTATGTAGGAGGCATCAAGGCTGGTCCTCCTTCTAGGGACAGAGAGGGGGCCAACTCACCTGCCACGGCTTTGTAGGAGGCATCAAGGCTTGTCCTCCTTCTAGGGACAGAGAGGGGGCCAACTCACCTGCCACGGCTATGTAGGAGGCATCAAGGCTTGTCCTCCTTCTAGGGACAGAGAGGGGGCCAACTCACCTGCCACGGCTATGTAGGAGGCATCAAGGCTGGTCCTCCTTCTAGGGACAGAGAGGGGGCCAACTCACCTGCCACGGCTATGTAGGAGGCATCAAGGCTGGTCCTCCTTCTAGGGACAGAGAGGGGGCCAACTCACCTGCCACGGCTATGTAGGAGGCATCAAGGCTGGTCCTCCTTCTAGGGACAGAGAGGGGGCCAACTCACCTGCCACGGCTATGTAGGAGGCATCAAGGCTTGTCCTCCTTCTAGGGACAGAGAGGGGGCCAACTCATCTGCCACAGCTATGTAGGAGGCATCAAGGCTGGTCCTCCTTCTAGGGACAGAGAGGGGGCCAACTCACCTGCCACGGCTATGTAGGAGGCATCAAGGCTTGTCCTCCTTCTAGGGACAGAGAGGGGGCCAACTCACCTGCCACGGCTATGTAGGAGGCATCAAGGCTTGTCCTCCTTCTAGGGACAGAGAGGGGGCCAACTCATCTGCCACAGCTATGTAGGAGGCATCAAGGCTGGTCCTCCTTCTAGGGACAGAGAGGGGGCCAACTCACCTGCCACGACTATGTAGGAGGCATCAAGGCTTGTCCTCCTTCTAGGGACAGAGAGGGGGCCAACTCACCTGCCACGGCTATGTAGGAGGCATCAAGGCTGGTCCTCCTTCTAGGGACAGAGAGGGGGCCAACTCACCTGCCACGGCTATGTAGGAGGCATCAAGGCTGGTCCTCCTTCTAGGGACAGAGAGGGGGCCAACTCACCTGCCACGGCTATGTAGGAGGCATCAAGGCTGGTCCTCCTTCTAGGGACAGAGAGGGGGCCAACTCACCTGCCACGGCTATGTAGGAGGCATCAAGGCTGGTCCTCCTTCTAGGGACAGAGAGGGGGCCAACTCACCTGCCACGGCTATGTAGGAGGCATCAAGGCTTGTCCTCCTTCTAGGGACAGAGAGGGGGCCAACTCACCTACCACGGCTATGTAGGAGGCATCAAGGCTTGTCCTCCTTCTAGGGACAGAGAGGGGGCCAACTCACCTGCCACGGCTATGTAGCAGGCATCAAGGCTGGTCCTCCTTCTAGGGACAGAGAGGGGGCCAACTCACCTGCCACGGCTATGTAGGAGGCATCAAGGCTGGTCCTCCTTCTAGGGACAGAGAGGGGGCCAACTCACCTGCCACGGCTATGTAGGAGGCATCAAGGCTGGTCCTCCTTCTAGGGACAGAGAGGGGGCCAACTCACCTGCCACGGCTATGTAGGAGGCATCAAGGCTTGTCCTCCTTCTAGGGACAGAGAGGGGGCCAACTCACCTGCCACGGCTATGTAGGAGGCATCAAGGCTTGTCCTCCTTCTAGGGACAGAGAGGGGGCCAACTCACCTGCCACGGCTATGTAGGAGGCATCAAGGCTTGTCCTCCTTCTAGGGACAGAGAGGGGGCCAACTCACCTGCCACGGCTATGTAGGAGGCATCAAGGCTTGTCCTCCTTCTAGGGACAGAGAGGGGGCCAACTCATCTGCCACGGCTATGTAGGAGGCATCAAGGCTGGTCCTCCTTTTAGGGACAGAGAGGGGGCCAACTCACCTGCCACGGCTATGTAGGAGGCATCAAGGCTTGTCCTCCTTCTAGGGACAGAGAGGGGGCCAACTCACCTGCCACGGCTATGTAGGAGGCATCAAGGCTTGTCCTCCTTCTAGGGACAGAGAGGGGGCCAACTCATCTGCCACGGCTATGTAGGAGGCATCAAGGCTGGTCCTCCTTCTAGGGACAGAGAGGGGGCCAACTCACCTGCCACGGCTATGTAGGAGGCATCAAGGCTTGTCCTCCTTCTAGGGACAGAGAGGGGGCCAACTCACCTGCCACGGCTATGTAGGAGGCATCAAGGCTGGTCCTCCTTCTAGGGACAGAGAGGGGGCAAACTCACCTGCCACGGCTATGTAGGAGGCATCAAGGCTGGTCCTCCTTCTAGGGACAGAGAGGGGGCCAACTCACCTGCCACGGCTATGTAGGGGGCATCAAGGCTGGTCCTCCTTCTAGGGACAGAGAGGGGGCCAACTCACCTGCCACGGCTATGTAGGGGGCATCAAGGCTGGTCCTCCTTCTAGGGACAGAGAGGGGGCCAACTCACCTGCCACGGCTATGTAGGAGGCATCAAGGCTTGTCCTCCTTCTAGGGACAGAGAGGGGGCCAACTCACCTACCACGGCTATGTAGGAGGCATCAAGGCTTGTCCTCCTTCTAGGGACAGAGAGGGGGCCAACTCACCTGCCACGGCTATGTAGCAGGCATCAAGGCTGGTCCTCCTTCTAGGGACAGAGAGGGGGCCAACTCACCTGCCACGGCTATGTAGGAGGCATCAAGGCTGGTCCTCCTTCTAGGGACAGAGAGGGGTCCAACTCACCTGCCACGGCTATGTAGGAGGCATCAAGGCTGGTCCTCCTTCTAGGGACAGAGAGGGGGCCAACTCACCTGCCACGGCTATGTAGGAGGCATCAAGGCTTGTCCTCCTTCTAGGGACAGAGAGGGGGCCAACTCACCTGCCACGGCTATGTAGGAGGCATCAAGGCTTGTCCTCCTTCTAGGGACAGAGAGGGGGCCAACTCACCTGCCACGGCTATGTAGGAGGCATCAAGGCTTGTCCTCCTTCTAGGGACAGAGAGGGGGCCAACTCATCTGCCACGGCTATGTAGGAGGCATCAAGGCTGGTCCTCCTTTTAGGGACAGAGAGGGGGGCAACTCACCTGCCACGGCTATGTAGGAGGCATCAAGGCTTGTCCTCCTTCTAGGGACAGAGAGGGGGCCAACTCACCTGCCACGGCTATGTAGGAGGCATCAAGGCTTGTCCTCCTTCTAGGGACAGAGAGGGGGCCAACTCACCTGCCACGGCTATGTAGGAGGCATCAAGGCTTGTCCTCCTTCTAGGGACAGAGAGGGAGCCAACTCACCTGCCACGGCTATGTAGGAGGCATCAAGGCTTGTCCTCCTTCTAGGGACAGAGAGGGGGCCAACTCACCTGCCACGGCTATGTAGGAGGCATCAAGGCTGGTCCTCCTTCTAGGGACAGAGAGGGGGCCAACTCACCTGCCACGGCTATGTAGGAGGCATCAAGGCTTGTCCTCCTTCTAGGGACAGAGAGGGGGCCAACTCACCTGCCACGGCTATGTAGGAGTCATCAAGGCTTGTCCTCCTTCTAGGGACAGAGAGGGGGCCAACTCACCTGCCACGGCTATGTAGGAGGCATCAAGGCTGGTCCTCCTTCTAGGGACAGAGAGGGGGCCAACTCACCTGCCACGGCTATGTAGGAGGCATCAAGGCTGGTCCTCCTTCTAGGGACAGAGAGGGGGCCAACTCACCTGCCACGGCTATGTAGGAGGCATCAAGGCTTGTCCTCCTTCTAGGGACAGAGAGGGGGCCAACTCACCTGCCACGGCTATGTAGGAGGCATCAAGGCTTGTCCTCCTTCTAGGGACAGAGAGGGGGCCAACTCACCTGCCACGGCTATGTAGGAGGCATCAAGGCTTGTCCTCCTTCTAGGGACAGAGAGGGGGCCAACTCACCTGCCACGGCTATGTAGGAGGCATCAAGGCTGGTCCTCCTTCTAGGGACAGAGAGGGGGCCAACTCACCTGCCACGGCTATGTAGGAGGCATCAAGGCTTGTCCTCCTTCTAGGGACAGAGAGGGGGCCAACTCACCTGCCACGGCTATGTAGGAGGCATCAAGGCTTGTCCTCCTTCTAGGGATAGAGAGGGGGCCAACTCACCTGCCACGGCTATGTAGGAGGCATCAAGGCTTGTCCTCCTTCTAGGGACAGAGAGGGGGCCAACTCACCTGCCACGGCTATGTAGGAGGCATCAAGGCTTGTCCTCCTTCTAGGGACAGAGAGGGGGCCAACTCACCTGCCACGGCTATGTAGGAGGCATCAAGGCTTGTCCTCCTTCTAGGGACAGAGAGGGGGCCAACTCACCTGCCACGGCTATGTAGGAGGCATCAAGGCTGGTCCTCCTTTTAGGGACAGAGAGGGGGCCAACTCACCTGCCACGGCTATGTAGGAGGCATCAAGGCTTGTCCTCCTTCTAGGGACAGAGAGGGGGCCAACTCACCTGCCACGGCTATGTAGGAGGCATCAAGGCTTGTCCTCCTTCTAGGGACAGAGAGGGGGCCAACTCACCTGCCACGGCTATGTAGGAGGCATCAAGGCTTGTCCTCCTTCTAGGGACAGAGAGGGGGCCAACTCACCTGCCACGGCTATGTAGGAGGCATCAAGGCTGGTCCTCCTTCTAGGGACAGAGAGGGGGCCAACTCACCTGCTACGGCTATGTAGGAGGCATCAAGGCTTGTCCTCCTTCTAGGGACAGAGAGGGGGCCAACTCACCTGCCACGGCTATGTAGGAGGCATCAAGGCTTGTCCTCCTTCTAGGGACAGAGAGGGGGCCAACTCACCTGCCACGGCTATGTAGGAGGCATCAAGGCTGGTCCTCCTTCTAGGGACAGAGAGGGGGCCAACTCACCTGCCACGGCTATGTAGGAGGCATCAAGGCTGGTCCTCCTTCTAGGGACAGAGAGGGGGCCAACTCACCTGCCACGGCTATGTAGGAGGCATCAAGGCTGGTCCTCCTTCTAGGGACAGAGAGGGGGCCAACTCACCTGCCACGGCTATGTAGGAGGCATCAAGGCTTGTCCTCCTTCTAGGGACAGAGAGGGGGCCAACTCACCTGCCACGGCTATGTAGGAGGCATCAAGGCTTGTCCTCCTTCTAGGGACAGAGAGGGGGCCAACTCACCTGCCACGGCTATGTAGGAGGCATCAAGGCTGGTCCTCCTTCTAGGGACAGAGAGGGGGCCAACTCACCTGCCACGGCTATGTAGGAGGCATCAAGGCTGGTCCTCCTTCTAGGGACAGAGAGGGGGCCAACTCACCTGCCACGGCTATGTAGGAGGCATCAAGGCTTGTCCTCCTTCTAGGGACAGAGAGGGGGCCAACTCACCTGCCACGGCTATGTAGGAGGCATCAAGGCTGGTCCTCCTTCTAGGGACAGAGAGGGGGCCAACTCACCTGCCACGGCTATGTAGGAGGCATCAAGGCTGGTCCTCCTTCTAGGGACAGAGAGGGGGCCAACTCACCTGCCACGGCTATGTAGGAGGCATCAAGGCTGGTCCTCCTTCTAGGGACAGAGAGGGGGCCAACTCACCTGCCACGGCTATGTAGGAGGCATCAAGGCTTGTCCTCCTTCTAGGGACAGAGAGGGGGCCAACTCACCTGCCACGGCTATGTAGGAGGCATCAAGGCTTGTCCTCCTTCTAGGGACAGAGAGGGGGCCAACTCACCTGCCACGGCTATGTAGGAGGCATCAAGGCTGGTCCTCCTTCTAGGGACAGAGAGGGGGCCAACTCACCTGCCACGGCTATGTAGGAGGCATCAAGGCTGGTCCTCCTTCTAGGGACAGAGAGGGGGCCAACTCACCTGCCACGGCTATGTAGGAGGCATCAAGGCTTGTCCTCCTTCTAGGGACAGAGAGGGGGCCAACTCACCTGCCACGGCTATGTAGGAGGCATCAAGGCTTGTCCTCCTTCTAGGGACAGAGAGGGGGCCAACTCACCTGCCACGGCTATGTAGGAGGCATCAAGGCTGGTCCTCCTTCTAGGGACAGAGAGGGGGCCAACTCACCTGCCACAGCTATGTAGGAGGCATCAAGGCTGGTCCTCCTTCTAGGGACAGAGAGGGGGCCAACTCACCTGCCACGGCTATGTAGGAGGCATCAAGGCTTGTCCTCCTTCTAGGGACAGAGAGGGGGCCAACTCACCTGCCACGGCTATGTAGGAGGCATCAAGGCTGGTCCTCCTTCTAGGGACAGAGAGGGGGCCAACTCACCTGCCACGGCTATGTAGGAGGCATCAAGGCTTGTCCTCCTTCTAGGGACAGAGAGGGGGCCAACTCACCTGCCACGGCTATGTAGGAGGCATCAAGGCTTGTCCTCCTTCTAGGGACAGAGAGGGGGCCAACTCACCTGCCACGGCTATGTAGGAGGCATCAAGGCTTGTCCTCCTTCTAGGGACAGAGAGGGGGCCAACTCACCTGCCACGGCTATGTAGGAGGCATCAAGGCTTGTCCTCCTTCTAGGGACAGAGAGGGGGCCAACTCACCTGCCACGGCTATGTAGGAGGCATCAAGGCTGGTCCTCCTTCTAGGGACAGAGAGGGGGCCAACTCACCTGCCACGGCTATGTAGGAGGCATCAAGGCTGGTCCTCCTTCTAGGGACAGAGAGGGGGCCAACTCACCTGCCACGGCTATGTAGGAGGCATCAAGGCTTGTCCTCCTTCTAGGGACAGAGAGGGGGCCAACTCACCTGCCACGGCTATGTAGGAGGCATCAAGGCTTGTCCTCCTTCTAGGGACAGAGAGGGGGCCAACTCACCTGCCACGGCTATGTAGGAGGCATCAAGGCTGGTCCTCCTTCTAGGGACAGAGAGGGGGCCAACTCACCTGCCACAGCTATGTAGGAGGCATCAAGGCTGGTCCTCCTTCTAGGGACAGAGAGGGGGCCAACTCACCTGCCACAGCTATCTGCATCGCCACCACTCCCTCTGCATCGCCACCTCTCCCTCTCTCTCTGCATCGCCATTTCTCTCTCTCTGTCTCTGCATCGCCACCTCTCCCTCTCTCTCTGCATCGCCACCTCTCCCTCTCTCTCTGCATCGCCACCTCTCCCTCTCTCTCTGCATCGCCAGCTCTCCCTCTGCATCGCCAGCTCTCCCTCTCTCTCTGCATCGCCACCTCTCCCTGTCTCTCTGCATCGCCACCTCTCCCTCTCTCTCTGCATCGCCACCTCTCCCTCTCTCCCTCTGCATCGCCACCTCTCCCTGTCTCTCTGCATCGCCACCTCTCCCTGTCTCTCTGCATCGCCACCTCTCCCTCTCTCTCTGCATCACCACCTCTCCCTCTCTCTCTGCATCACCACCTCTCCCTCTCTCTCTGCATCGCCACCTCTCCCTCTCTCTCTGCATCGCCACCTCTCCCTCTCTCTCTGCATCGCCACCTCTCCCTCTCTCTCTGCATCACCACCTCTCCCTCTCTCTCTGCATCGCCACCTCTCCCTCTCTCTCTGCATCGCCACCTCTCCCTCTCTCTCTGCATCACCACCTCTCCCTCTCTCTCTGCATCGCCACCTCTCCCTCTCTGCATCGCCACCTCTCCCTCTCTCTCTGCATCGCCACCTCTCCCTCTCTCTCTGCATCGCCACCTCTCCCTCTCTCTCTGCATCGCCACCTCTCCCTCTCTCTCTGCATCGCCACCTCTCCCTCTCTCTCTGCATCACCACCTCTCCCTCTCTCTCTGCATCACCACCTCTCCCTCTCTCTCTGCATCGCCACCTCTCCCTCTCTCTCTGCATCGCCACCTCTCCCTCTCTCTCTGCATCGCCACCTCTCCCTCTCTCTCTGCATCGCCACCTCTCCCTCTCTCTCTGCATCGCCACCTCTCCCTCTCTCTCTGCATCACCACCTCTCCCTCTCTCTCTGCATCGCCACCTCTCCCTCTCTGTCTCTGCATCGCCACCTCTCCCTCTCTGTCTCTGCATCGCCACCTCTCCCTCTCTCTCTGCATCGCCACCTCTCCCTCTCTCTCTGCATCGCCAACTCTCTCCCTCTCTCTCAGCATCGCCACCTCTCCCTCTCTGCATCGCCACCTCTCCCTCTCTCTCAGCATCGCCACCTCTCCCTCTCTGCATCGCCACCTCTCCCTCTGTCTCTGCATCGCCACCTCTCTAACTACCAACTCTATGTTTATCACATTTCCTCCCCCTTTTTGTCACCCCCTCCTCCTCTCCATTTCTCCTCCTCTCTTTCTCCCTTACTCTTCTCTTCTTCATCCTCTCCTCTCTCTATGTATTAGATGTATGTTTTTCTCTCCCTTGCTCTTCCCCAACCTCTCTCCATTCCTCCCTCTCTCCCTCTCTGTGGGGGATAGAGCAGAGACCTCAGCGCTGTAGACCATCCCTGTCCCCTGGGTAGGTTGGTAAACACTGTCTAATTGGCCTTTGTATCATCACAGAACTCTGTACTGAACCGTAAACACACCAGCACAACTCTGCTATATCTCTTTAGCTATATACAGCCTTCCCCCAGCTCGAGGGCCACATCACGTTTTGAAAAATACATTTAGGGACCAATTTGTTAGTCAAAATCAGTTTGCAGGCCAGAAAAAGGGTAGTTATTTCAAAATGTCTATCTCTATCATGTCTACATACCAATATGTGTTTTATCTGGTTTTAGACCTTCAAGAGTAGCCTGCAGTCATTTATTTATCCAACATAATCATTTCCCACTAAAACAGATCTATTACAGTTTACACACGTTTGCTGAATCTTTGGCCACAAAACCACAAACCTCTAGCAAAAGAAAACACTGCATTCCAAACTGTTTTCTCTTTCTCTTTTGCATCAAAATGACACACACGCGGCATATGAATAGATCTGTCTGCCAACCAACAGCACACTGATGTGCTCAACACAAAAACACTACAGTGAATATCCTATCTGTAGGTTTATGCTTTTTGCATTTTCAGTGTTACACTGTAGCCGGTTGTAAAAGATTGTTACATTAATGTATACCTACTAAAATATAAATAAACACACACAAATGCAATACAGTAACAAAAACATTGTAATTTATTTACAAAATCCAGTATTTTTGAACACTTGTGTTTTGTATGTAACACTTTCCAAACCCAACAGGAGAAAACCAGGAAAAACATTCAGTAATAAAGGGTTTTCTGTACAAAAATAAAACATGAAAGTGGCTCATTCTTTCAAAACTCTAAACACAAAAAGACAAAAACACATGCAAAATGTAAGAAACAAGACATTAGTGTCACATTCCTGACCTTATTTCTTTTGTTTAGTCTTTGTTTAGTTGGTCAGGACGTGAGCTGGGTGGGTATATTCTATGTTTTGGTTTAGGTGTGTCTGATTGGCCTGATATGGTTCTCAATCAGAGGCAGGTGTTTTACGTTGTCTCTGATTGGGAACCATATTTAGGTAGGCTGTGTTCACTGTTTGTTTGTGGGTGATTGTTCCTGTTCATTGCGTTCTTTGTTTTCACTAGGTTCACATGTTCAGGTCGTTGGTTTCATTCTGTTTATTGTTTTGTTCGTGTTTATGAAGTGTTCCAATAAATATGGAAACGTACCACGCTGCGATTTGGTCCTCCTCTCTTCCACCTAACGACGGGCGTTACAGAATCACCCACCATACTCGGACCAAGCAGCGTGGTAACGGGCAGCAGCGACAGCAGCAGCAGCGGTCCATTACGCAGGACTCATGGACTTGGGAGAAGGATCTGGGCTATACAACCTGGGAGGAAATAGAGCACTGGTCGATCGATCCAGAGAGAGTGCCGGAGCCCGCCTGGGATTCAATGGAACAGTGCAAGGAGGGATACAGGAGAATGGAGGAACGGAGACGTTATCAAGGTACGCGGCTAGCACGGAAGCCTGAGAAGCAGCCCCAAAAATGTATTGGGGGGGGGGCTAAAGGGGAGTGTGGCGAAGTCAGGTAGGAGACCTGCGCCCACTTCCTGTGCTTACCGTGGAGAGCGAGAGTACAGGCAGACACCGTGTTATGCGGAAAAGCGCACGGTGTCTCCTGTACGTGTGCTTAGCCCGGTGCGGTACATTCCAGCTCCACGTATCGGCCGGGCTAGAGTGGGCATCGAGCAAGGTGCCATGAAGCCGGCTCAACGTATCTGGTCTCCAGTACGTCTCCTCGGGACGGTGTACATGCCACCAGCCTTACGCATGGTGTCCCCGGTTCGCCAGCACAGCCCAGTGCGGGCTATTCCACCTCGCCGCACTGGCCTGGCTACAAGGAGCATTAAACCAGGTAAGGTTGGGCAGGCTCGGTGCTTAAGAGCTCCTGTACGCCTTCACGGTCCGGTATATCCGGCGCCACCTCCTCGCCCCAGCCCAGTACCACCAGTGCCAACATCACGCACCAGGCTTCCTGTGCGTCTCCAGAGCCCTGTTCCACCTCCACGCACTCGCCCTGTGGTGCGTGTCTCCAGCCCGGTACCATCAGTTCTGGCACCACGCACCAAGCCTCCTGTGCGTCTCCAGAGGCCAGAGTCTGATGTCTGCCCAGCGCCACCTGCGCTGCCTGTCTGCCCAGCGCCACCTGCGCTGCCTGTCTGCCCAGCGCCGCCTGCGCTGCCTGTCTGCCCAGCGTCGCCTGCGCTGCCTGTCTGCCCAGCGTCGCCTGCGCTGCCCGTCTGCCCAGCGCCGCCTGCGCTGCCCGTCTGCCCAGCGCCGTCTGAGCCGCCCGTCTGTCCTGAGCCTTTAGAGCCGCCCGTCTGTCCTGAGCCTTCAGAGCCGTCCGTCTGTCCTGAGCCTTCAGAGCCGTCCGTCAGTCAGGAGCCGCCAGAGCCGCCCGCCAGTCAGGAGCCGCCAGAGCCGCCCACCAGACAGGAGCCGCCAGAGCCGCCCGCCAGACAGGAGCCGCCAAAGCCGCCCGCCAGACAGGAGCCGCCAGAGCCGCCCGCCAGACAGGAGCCGCCAGAGCCGCCAGCCAGGAGCCGCCAGCCAGCCAGAGCCGCCAGCCAGCCAGGAGCCGCCAGAGCCGCCAGCCAGCCAGGAGCCGCCAGAGCCGCCCGCCAGACAGGAGCCGCCAGAGCCGCCCGCCAGACAGGAGCCGCGAGAGCCGTCCGCCAGACAGGAGCCGCCAGATCCGCCCGCCAGACAGGAGCCGCCAGAGCCGCCCGCCAGACAGGAGCCGCCAGAGCCGCCAGCCAGCCAGCCGCCAGCCAGCCAGAGCCGCCAGCCAGCCAGGAGCCGCCAGAGCCGCCAGCCAGCCAGGAGCCGCCAGAGCCGCCAGCCAGCCAGGAGCCGCCAGGAGCCGCCAGAGCCGCCAGCCAGCCAGGAGCCGCCAGAGCCGCCCGCCAGACAGGAGCCGCCAAAGCCGCCCGCCAGACAGGAGCCGCCAGAGCCGCCCGCCAGACAGGAGCCGCCAGAGCCGCCAGCCAGGAGCCGCCAGCCAGCCAGAGCCGCCAGCCAGCCAGGAGCCGCCAGAGCCGCCAGCCAGCCAGGAGCCGCCAGAGCCGCCCGCCAGACAGGAGCCGCCAGAGCCGCCCGCCAGACAGGAGCCGCGAGAGCCGTCCGCCAGACAGGAGCCGCCAGATCCGCCCGCCAGACAGGAGCCGCCAGAGCCGCCCGCCAGACAGGAGCCGCCAGAGCCGCCAGCCAGCCAGGAGCCGCCAGCCAGCCAGAGCCGCCAGCCAGCCAGGAGCCGCCAGAGCCGCCAGCCAGCCAGGAGCCGCCAGAGCCGCCAGCCAGCCAGGAGCCGCCAGGAGCCGCCAGAGCCGCCAGCCAGCCAGGAGCCGCCAGAGCCGCCAGCCAGTCCGGAGCTCCCCCTCAGTCCGGAGCTCCCCCTCAGTCCGGAGCTGCCCCTCAGTCCGGAGCTGCCCCTCAGTCCGGAGCTGCCCCTCAGTCCGGAGCTGCCCCTCTGTCCAGAGGCGCCCATCAGTACAGTGGGGTTATTTTGGTGGGTCGTCAATAGGAGGAGGCCACGGAAGCGGGGATTAACTATGGTGGGGTGGGGGCCACGTCCAGCGCCAGAGCCGCCACCGTGGACAGATGCCCACCCAGACCCTCCCCTATAGGTTCAGGTTTTGCGGCCGGAGTCCGCACCTTGGGGGGGGGGTACTGTCACGTTCCTGACCTTATTTCCTTTGTTTAGTTGGTCAGGACGTGAGCTGGGTGGGTATATTCTATGTTTTGTGTCTCATTGGTTTAGGTGTGTCTGATTGGCCTGATATGGTTCTCAATCAGAGGCAGGTGTTTTACGTTGTCTCTGATTGGGAACCATATTTAGGTAGGCTGTGTTCACTGTTTGTTTGTGGGTGATTGTTCCTGTTCATTGCGTTCTTTGTTTTCACTAGGTTCACATGTTCAGGTCTGTAGCGTCGTTGGTTTCATTCTGTTTATTGTTTTGTTCGTGTTTATGAAGTGTTCCAATAAATATGGAAACGTACCATGCTGCGATTTGGTCCTCCTCTCTTCCACCTAACGACGGGTGTTACAATTAAGCTGCATCCTGCCTCCTGTTTTGGTCTGGCTACAACACCTCATCTACATCACAAGCAATGTTCTCCCTGGCTAAACAGCGGGGAAAGAATCTTCTGGAGTGACGGATCCAGCCGCCCAAAGACCCCACATCAACTTCACCACATGCATCCTCCATTGACTGGAGAAGAGGCATGTGTGTGAGGTTATGGCGTTCATACACCTTCCATCGCCATGCCAGAAAAAACTATTCAATTGGGTTTAGGAATGGGGAATATGGTGGGAAGTATAGAACAATAAATTGTGGGTGGTCGATGAACCAGTTGCGGGCCAGTGCAGCCAGGTGGGGACTCACGTTGTCCCAGATGACAACATACCTGGGCTGCTCTGGTCCACCCCTCTGCTTGGCTGGAATGAGGATGCCATGTAGTGTGTCCAGGAATGTGATGAGAAGGGCGGTGTTGTAGGGACCAAGGTTGGCATGGGGATGGAGGACACCTTGCTGGCTTACGGCTGCACACATGGTGATATTCCCTCCACGCTGTCCAGGGACATTCACAATGAGACAGTGGCCAATAATGTTCAGTCCCCGTCCTCTTCTTTTGGCTAGGTTGAAGCCAGCCTCAATGTAAATATAAATGTGCTGAATTGCAGCGGCATCCAGCTCCAAGACTCTCTGAAACAGACAAGACAATATGTGAGATAGACCCAGAGCCATATGGTGAGGCACAAAACACTGGATTACAGTACTGTAATGTGTCTATACAGTGCTGATATGATAGTAAATTCACAGTATAGTATTTACTTGCACATCTTCATAGCGATGTTCTTTAACCCTCCCTGACCTCAAATGGCACCCTGTAGACCTGTTTCATACGGATTCGGTTGTGCTGTAACACACGGTCCAATGTAGACAAGCCCACCTGGTGAACGTTATTGAATATTATGTTGTCTGCCATTATGTGGTTCTGGATTTCTCATAGTCTAATGGTATTGTTTGCCACCACCATGTTCACAATAGCGGTCTCCTGTTCTGGTGTGAACAGACAGTTTCTTCCACCATGGCCTGGTCATCTCTGTTCTGAACAAGATCCACAAATATGATATGATGGTTACAGTCGTAAAATAATCTATTTTCTTTCAATATGAATTGACATTACTGTAACATTGGCCAACAATCACTGAGTATCATAGACCTAGTGATATGTCGGACTGCAGTATACATACATAAAGAGCATAATGTAGATGGTAGGTAACTTTCCGGTTCTCACTTCTGAATGTACGGATGATAGATGCAACTGTGTAGCGGCTCAGGTTGGGCTGAACTCTCTGCCCAGCCTCCCTCATACTCAATCCATGGTTGAGCACATGGTCAACCAATGTTGCCCTGATCTCATCTGAGACAACTGTCCTTCCTCGTCCTCTTCCTCCTCTTCCTCTTACTCTCACTCCTTCACTTCTGGCTCTTGCTTCACCATTGACTTCCATTTTCCTCCAAAACAGGAGGGCTCATCTCTGGTCTTTTATAGTGCTAAAGCTCTGATTTCTAAGTGAACAATTCAGCAACTAGTGTTTACACCTGTGAGGAGAGGGTGTTGCCAATTGGTGTATAGAGCTTGGCATTGTGATTGGCGTTGCTTTCCAAAGGGACTAAAGAGATTTTAAATTTGAATGTTGTGCCTAATGTAGAGAACGGTTTGTAGTGTTTTGCAAAAAGTGTGATATAGAATTGAAAACTGAGTGTAAAGCAGGAATTGTGCTTGCAATTTTGCAGACTTTGGATTAGGGATTTGGTTTCAGGTTTCGGTGATTGCGTTTCAACTTCCAATTTTAGTGTGTAAACAAATTTGTGGAAAAACTGTAAATCCACCATGTTTATTTCCCGGTTGTAGATTGTGCATAGATATAGAGTCTAGGTTGAATGCTGTTAACCCTTCCAATACATACACACTCTCAGTGAACCCACAGTGCGTTTTTAGATGCATCTGCAATTGATAGAATTTGGGCCTTAAGGCCATATACAGATTGTATGTGGTTATATCAAACAATGCATGAGTTATGCCCAACATATACACTTTTAGACTAAGTGACTTACAGGTGGTGCATTCAACTTAAATATAACAACCACAAATTATGATCATTGCAAGTAAAGAAATTGTTTTTTTTAAATACAACAGTTTTTTTAATTGTCAGTATACAGCTTGAATGGCTATTGTTACGGACACAATTAGACAGACCTACTGTTACACTGTACTCGCTGGGTTTAGGGGTAATATGCTTGCCTAATTGTTGCGTAACCTGGTGTGTGTTTTAACGTGAAAGTATATGTGTGTGGACTGTGTTGTATGCACATTGCCTTCAGAATGTATTCACACCCCTTGGCTTTTCCCACATTTTGTTGTGTTAGAGCCTGAACTTAAAATGGATTAAATTGAGATGTTGTGTCACTGAACTACACATTACACCCCATAATATCAAAGCGGAATTATGTTTTAAAACATTTTTACAAATTAATAAAACATTTACATCTGAAATGTCTTGAGTCAATAACCCTTTTGTTAGGGAAAAGTCACATAATAAGTTGCATGGATTTTTTTATAATAAGTTGCATGGATTTTTTATAATAAGTTGCATGGATTCTTTATAATAAGTTGCATGGATTTTTTATAATAAATTGCATGGATTTTTGAACGACTACCTCATCTCTGCACACATACAATTATCTGTAATGGCCCTCAGTGGAGCAGTGACACCAGCCTTCGCTTTGGCTCCCCCTCCTGTCCAGCTCAGGGGTTCGGCGTCGCCGGCCTTCTAGCTGCTGCCGACCCTACTGCTGGCAAACGCCCTTCACTCATCAACCCCAGGACTTGTCTCGTCATCATTACACACACCTGGTTCCAATCCCCACTCTATCACTGTGTATATATACTCCCTCTGTCATTTGTCTTCGTCAGTCATTATAAATGTTGCTTGTTTTCCTGAGAGGAATCTCTCCTCCTATATCCATAGTACTTTATATTTTGCACTTTGGGTTCACCCTGTGCCTTTTTGTTTATGAAGATATATTTTGAGCACAACAGCGGTTGGGTTTCGTCCCGCTTTGTTCTATGGTGCTTAAATAAATTCAGTAGTTCTAAACCTGCGACTGCCTCCTGCCTACTCCTCTCTACACCAGTGACAGGTCCCTCAGCCGAGCAGTGAATTTCAAACACAGATTTAACCACAAGGACCAGGGAGGGTTTCCAATGTCTCACAACCTATTGGTTGATGGGTAAATAAAAAAGCAGACATTGAATATCCCTCTGAGCATGGTGAAGTTATAAATGACACTTTGGATGGTGTATCAATACACCCAGTCACCACAAAGATACAGGCATCCTTCCTAACTTAGTTTCCGGAGAGGAAGTAAACCACTCAAGGATTTACTCATGAGGCCAATGTGGACTTCAAAACAGTTAGAGTTTAATGGGTGTGATAGGACAAAACTGAGGATGGCTCAACAACATGGTAGTTACTCTACAATACTAACCTAATTGACAGAGTGAAAAGAAGGAAAAGTGTAAAGAATACAATTATTCCAAATACTGTTTGCAATAAGGCACTAAAGTAATACTGCATAACTTTTTTTCCTGAATACAAAGTGTTATGTTTGGGGCAAATCCAATACAACACATTACTGAGTACCACTCTCCATATTTTCAAGCATAGAAAGAGCTGCATCATGTTATGAGTATGCTTGTATTCATTAAGGACTGGGGAGTTTTTCAGGACAAAAAAAGAAAGGGAATGGAGCTAAGCACAGGCAAAATCGTAGAGCAAATCCTGATACAGTCTGCTTTCCACCAGACACTGGGAGATGAATTCACCTTTCAGCAGGGCAATAACATAAAACCCAAATCTACACTGCTTACCAAGAAGACAGTGAATGTTCCTGAGTTACAGTTGACTTAAATATGCATGAAAATCTATGGCAAGACCTGAAAATGGCTGTAATCAACAACCAATAAGCAATAATCAACAACAAATTTGACAGAGGTTGAAGAATTTTGAAAATAATAAAAATGGGCAAATGTTGCACAATCCAAGTGTGGAAAGCTCTTAAAGACTCACAGCTTTAATCGCTGCCAAAGGCAATTCTAACAGGTATTGAATCAGGAGGTTGAATATTTATCTAATCCATGGCCATGTTAGCGGGGTCAGTTTTAAGAGTTAAGACCAACGAAGCAGCAAACCATCCAGCCGTAATGCACAGTGCCCATATGCTCATGGAACAAGAGAGGAAATATGCTTTATGTGCAAGTAACCCTTGTATTTAAAAAACAAATCAAGCATAGCCTCCCCTCCCCTCAATGTAGGTTGTTTATGTTTTGCATTTCTGAAGTGTTAGTAATTTCTGAAGTAATAGTAGCCAAGCCTATCAATAAAGGCTTTGGCTCATGAGACTACTCTGAAATTATTCTTTAAATCACCAAAGCGCTATTAAAAAGATAAAGTTTGTGAGCAGCAAAAGAGTGAACGGACATCTCTTTTTTTCTATGTAGGCTATTGTACATTATTTTAGCCAGCTCCTGTTATTACCCCTTCACATGCGTCCACCCAGCTAGCACATAACGTTCTGAGAACCGTTTGTTTCTTAGAGCTTGGTGAGAGCGTGGTTGTCCCTTGGTTATTTTGCATACAACCTTCCCACAACTTTCTAGGCATGGTGCAGGATAGTTGCTTGGCTTTGGAACATTCTCAGCATGAGAATGTTTTTGTTTTTGTATTTCATTACTTTAACTGAACGTTTCAGAAAAGTTCAAAGATGGTTATATTTCATTTCCATTTTGGTAATGTTCTAGGAACGTAATCTAACTGGTTTGACTTTGGGAATGCTTTCAAATAGTTCCAAGAACGTTAAGAAACAACCTTCTTCTGTGGGAAGTACAGTACATCAGCATAACCACAAGAAACTTTAGTAACGTTCAAAGAACGTTCTAAGAACGTTATTTAAAAACATATACATCTGTTCTTCTCGGGATCAACTAAACTATCTCTACCAGCTATCGTGTTAAGTGTGTTCAGTTGTGTTGGCTGCACCCACTAATTGGCCACACCTGATCTATATGAGTGCTTGTTCCCTTTGAAACAGGATCTGTTTGAATATCCTATAATGAACAGCTTTGTATGAGTTCATAAAACACAGTATGCTAGTGCCATCTTGGTGGCGCAGTGGACTAATTCCATGGCTAGAGGACAGAAGATCATAGGTTTGACTCTCACCGATGCCATGCCACAATAAAAGGTAATGTGTTTAAATGATTAATGCTTCAGCAAATTAATTTCCATGTGTCCTATCTGTGCTTTGAGTTCAAAATAGTTAACCCAACCTACGCTAGCAGTTTTACTAAAAGTCTCATTGAAACATGTTCTCAGAACGTTAACCTTTCACGAGCCTCTACCCCGGGTCCGGGATCACCCCCCACCCCCCCCACACACTGATTAGCATAGCTAGCATAGCTTCACAAGTAGATAGTAGCATCTAAATATCATTAAATCACAAGTCCAAGACACCAGATGAAAGATACAGATCTTGTGAATAAAGCCACCATTTCAGATTTTTAAAATGTTTTACAGGGAAGACAAAATATGTAAATCTATTAGCTAAACACGTTAGCAAAATACACCACTTTTCTAACTCCATCAGTTTCTTACTCCTTCAGGTGCTATCACCAATTCGGCTAAACTAAGATATTGATAGCCACTAACCAAGAAAAAAACTCATCAGATGACAGTCTGATAACATATTTATGGTATAGGATAGGTGTTGTTAGAAAAAAGTGCATATTTCAGGTAGAAATCACAGTTTACAATTGCACCGACCATCACAAATCGACTAGAATTACTAGATAGAGCAACGTGTATGACCACTTTACTCATCATAAAACATTTCATAAAAATAGACAAAGCATAGCAATGGAAAGACCCAGTTCTTGTGATTTCAGACCATATTTCAGATTTTCTAAGCGTTTTTCAGCGAAAACACAATAAATCGATAAGTTAGCATACCACATGTGCAAACGTTACCAGAGCATCGATTCCAGCCAAAGAGCGCTATAACGTAATCACCGCCAAAATATATTAATTTTTTCACTAACCTTCTCAGAATTCTTCCGATGACACTCCTGTAACATCATTTTACAACATACATATAC
Source organism: Salvelinus alpinus (assembly GCF_045679555.1). Taxonomy (NCBI): domain Eukaryota; kingdom Metazoa; phylum Chordata; class Actinopteri; order Salmoniformes; family Salmonidae; genus Salvelinus; species Salvelinus alpinus. Next base: position 37,257,372 of record NC_092109.1, on the reverse strand, counting down.
AGTTTGTTCGAAAAGGTGCATATTTAGCCATACAAAACCGTGGTTATACAATGGAAATAGTCACAACTCAAGCCTCAAAATGAGGAACGTCAGCTTTCAGAGTGATCTAGTTTAATCGAAAGCTAATCATATACTTGACTAAAAAATACAGGGTTGACAGGAATCGAAAGACAAATTAGTTCTTAATGCAACCGCTGATTTACATTTTTATAATTATCCTTACTTTTCAATACAGGGTTCGCCAAGTGAAGCTATACCAAACAAAATGGCGAAATATGCGTTTAAAATATTTCGACAGAACAACGATTTATCATATTAAATATTGCTTACTTTGAGCTGTTCTTCCATCAGATTCTTGGGCAATGTATCCTTTCTATGTTATAAACGTCTTTTGGTCGATAGATGTCCTCTGTCCTTCGAAATGTCCACCACCAACGACCGACACCCCGAAACGTTTCCAAAGCTAAAAAGTGCACGACAAAGAAATTCCTCAAAATCGCACTAAACGGATATAAATTGCTATAAAACGGTTCAAATTAACTACAGTATGATGTTTTTAACAACTATAACGACTGAAAACATGACCGGAGAAATATAACTAGTTAAACAACGATTTGGAATGAGGCAGGTCCGATGTCCATCTTGCTTGTGGCGCGCGGAGAAGAGAGAGAGGTCCTCCCACGTTTTGTGGTTTTATATGGGCTGGGATTGTGCAATAGACTCCATTCAAAACGTGATGACGTACAGACACCCAGAGGAAGACGTAGGCAGTGTCGGTTTCTTCATAGCATTCACTGTCGCCTTAAAAACAGACTCCAGATCAGGGGTAAAAATTTCTGAAATCTGACCCCTGTCATGAAAAGTGCTGTAGATATTGTTCTGTACCACTCAGAGACAAAATTCCAACTTCTATAGAAACTAGAAAGTGTTTTCTATCCAATAATAACAATAATATGCATATTGTACGATCAAGAATTTAGCACGAGGCAGTTTAATTTGGAGACCCAAATATGCTAATGCGGAACAGCACCCCCTATAGTCCCAAGAAGTTAATAAAACCTCCCAGGAAAATGTTCAAGGAACCATAGTAAAACGTTCTCATTTTACGTTTCCAGAACAGGTGCAAATATTTTCACATAAAAAAAAACGTTTTGTTCCCAGAACCAAAAACGTACGTTCCCACAACTTCCAGGGAACCAAATGTGCTAGCTGGGCATATGCCCATCATGAAACAAGAGATGAGATGATGCCGGTGACCCTCGTACTTAGAAACATTAAAGTTATTTTACTATAACAGTTTCTTGCTTTCCATTTCAACAGCAATGCGTCATCGGGTGTCTTTTTTAAAAATCCTGGCCTTGCAGTCAAGTAGCCTATTCCTAAAAATGGTTTAAATGTTCCATTTGTGATAAGGCCTTGAATTGAAAATATACTGTACATCCTAAAACATACACATATATGCCTACCTGCATAATTAATTGTGCTTGTTCCAGTTCCAAGTATCCATCCCTTTTTTCCAAAGAACGGCTCTCATCTGGTTATCAAATATGCAATGTTCCAAACTCATTTAAAATATTCAGTCCTATAATACAGCATCAACGATAGTCCTAGGCTATATCTTGCTCAATGACAACATGCCTCACACATACAATATCATTTACGGGAGCCTAGTATTTTATATATATATATATTCGTTAAAGCCAATTACAACATTGCTGACTACCCATACTCCAAACATACAGTACGAGTCAGAAGTTTGGACACACCTACTAATTCAAGGGTTCTTCTTCATTTTTACTATTTTCTACATTGTAGAATAATTGTGAAGACATCAAAACTATGAAATTACACATATGGAATTATGTACTAAGCAAACAAATTGTTAAACAAAATATATTTTATATTTGAGATTCTTCAAAATAGCCACCCTTTGCCTTGACAGCTTTGCACACTCTTGGCATTCTCTCAACCAGCTTCATGAGGTGTTGGAATGCATTTCAATTAACAGGTGTGCCTTGTTAAAAGTTAATTTGTAGAATTTCTTTCCTTCTTAATGCGTTGAGACAATCAATTTTGTTGTGACATGGTAGGGGTGGTATACAGAAGATAGCCCTATTTGGTAAAAGACCAAGTCCATATTATGGCAAGAACAGCTCAAATAAGCAAAGAGAAACAACAGTCCTTCATTAGTTTAAGACATGAAGATCAGTCAATCCGGAAAATGTCAAGAACTTTGAAAGTTTCTTCAAGTGCAGTCTTGAAGAATACTGTCCTTTGGTCTGATGAGTCCAAATTGGAGATTTTTGGTTCCAACCGTCGTGTCTTTGTGAGATGCAGAGTAGGTGAACGGATGATCTCCGCATCTGTGGTTCACACCGTGAAGCATGGAGGAGGAGGGGTGAGGGTGTGGGGGTGCTTGCCGGTGACAGTATCAGTGATTTATTTAGAATTTAAGGCACACTTAACCAGCATGGCTACCACAGCATTCCGCAAAGATACGCCATCCCATCTGGTTTGCGCTTACTGGGACTGTCATTTGTTTTTCAACAGGACAATGACCCAACACACCTCCAGGCTGTGTAAGGGCTATTTGACCGAGAAGGAGACTGATGGAGTGCTGCATCAGATGACCTGGCCTCCACAATAAACCGATCTCAACCCAATTGAGATGGTTTGGGATGAGTTGGACCACAGAGTGAAGGAAATACAGTCAACAAGTGCTCAGCATATGTGGGAACTCCTTCAAGAATGTTGGAAAAGCATTCCTCAAGAATCTGGTTGAAAGAATGCCAAGAGTGTGCAAAGCTGTCATCAAGGCAAAGGGTGGCTACTTTGAAGAATCTAAAATATATTTTGATTTGTAGAACACTTCTTTGGTTACTACATGATTCCATATTTCATAGTTTTGATGTCTTCACTATTATTCTACAATGCAGAAAATAGTAAAAATAAAGAAAAACTCTTGAATGAGTAGGTGTTCTAAAACTTTTGACCAGTAGTGTATGAGCAAACACTTTCTTTTTTTTTTTACTGCTATTACTTTTACTGTTGCCTATGCTATTTCATAAACTGAAGTATCAAACCACAACAGACTAAGATGACAACATTCCATGTTGCCAGAAGAACTTGAGTTGATGACAACGCAAAGACCGTCAATAATCTACAAGGAACTTAATAAACCACAATTGCTCCAGGGACACTGGTAATAGTGGACCTCAACTCTCCGCGGGTGACTCAGGGGGAGTTGGGATATTCAAGAAACACTTTTTTTTTTTTAAATATTGTCTAAACAATACAAAACATACACATAGAAATGACAGCATTATACAAACATCAACTACATCACACTTGCCCAGACCCACAAGCGCACACACACACCCATCTCCAGCTCCTGCATCACTTTCCGCCACATGGCCTGAATCTGCACCATTTTGTTTCTCTCCGTAGCCCACACACTTACAATATTAAAATAATAAATCATTAGATTTTTCCATTGTGTTAATGATGGCGGATCGATTGATTTCCATTATTTAGTATACATTTTTTCAAGATGAGAAGAGAATCGTCCAGCCCATTGGTTATCTCATTACTCCCTCACATGCCATGTCTTGAAATATGCAGACAGACGGATTAAAAGTATATTTACAATGTAATACTTCTGACAGACAACATTCTAGCTCCGCCCACAACTTCAGGATTTTATAGTGTTCCTAGAAAGCATGGATTATGGAGTCATTATTAGTTTTATGCTTAAGACATGACTCTGCCGTTGCCAAATATAATTTGTGAATTTAGTCTCTTGTATAAGGAATTCTATACATTAGCTAATACTGGAAGAAACACATTTCCAATACACACTTTTACAAATATAACAACGCCACCAAATTATATTAAAAGCCTGTAGTGTTCAGTCTTGCCACAGTAGAGCAGGACAATGTCTCCCCCTGCTGTCTGTCTGCTTGAACTGCACTCCTGAACTCTGTCTTCTAACACTGATATTTTTTATTTAACCTTTATTTAACTAGGCAAGTCAGTTAAAAACAAATTCTTATTTACAATGACGGCCTAGGAACAGTGGGTTAACTGGTCTAGGAACAGTGGGTTAACTGGTCTAGGAACAGTGGGTTAACTGGTCTAGGAACAGTGGGTTAACTGGTCTAGGAACAGTGGGTTAACTGGTCTAGGAACAGTGGGTTAACTGGTCTAGGAACAGTGGGTTAACTGGTCTAGGAACAGTGGGTTAACTGGTCTAGGAACAGTGGGTTAACTGGTCTAGGAACAGTGGGTTAACTGGTCTAGGAACAGTGGGTTAACTGGTCTAGGAACGGTGGGTTAACTGGTCTAGGAACGGTGGGTTAACTGGTCTAGGAACGGTGGGTTAACTGGTCTAGGAACAGTGGGTTAACTGGTCTAGGAACAGTGGGTTAACTGGTCTAGGAACAGTGGGTTAACTGGTCTAGGAACATTGGGTTAACTGGTCTAGGAACAGTGGGTTAACTGGTCTAGGAACATTGGGTTAACTGGTCTAGGAACAGTGGGTTAACTGGTCTAGGAACAGTGGGTTAACTGGTCTAGGAACGGTGGGTTAACTGGTCTAGGAACAGTGGGTTAACTGGTCTAGGAACGGTGGGTTAACTGGTCTAGGAACGGTGGATTCACTGCCTTGTTCAGGGGCAGAACGACAGATTTTTACCTTGTCAGCTCTGGGATTCGATCTTGCAACCTTTCGGTTACTAGTCCAATGCTCTAACCACTAGGCTACCTGCCGCCCCAATAGGTCCACAGACGATGCAATCGCCATCTCACTGCACACTGCCCTATTCAACCTATATAGTCTACAAACGGGTTAACATTTCCAGTAGCTAGCTAGATGGAGCTCACGAAGGACATTTTCAATTAGTGTATTTTGAAAGTGAGTCGTTTGCATGCACCGAGACGTTAGCGTTACAAGCTTACAACTGACTGGCTGTGGCTAATATTAGCATAGCTATCCCCAAAAAATCATGGAACTACAGTCTGCCACACTGACTCCAGACCTGCTCTCTTAGTTGTACTTAGAGGTTATGGGGAGGGCCAGTAGGGTAAGAAACTGATCTTGACACAGGTCTTGGTTGTGGTGGTCAGCTAGTGAAGAGGTCCGTACGTCACCACGTCACGTAGCCTAGTCTAGTCTAGTCGTCACCCTACTGAATTTGAATCGTGGGAACGCCAAATAAAAAATGGATAAGAAAAGGCAATCGAGTTTGACATTTTTCAAGTCCAAAAATCCAGAGAAAGATGTTGAATTGAACCCAGAACGAGCCAGAGAACTGTCAGTGCCAGAGGAGAGGTGTGAGGAGCAAACTGTTCCTGATGGCGATGCCTTAGCTAGCAGCGCTGCTAATCCCGCCAGGTCAACATCACCACCTCCATTAGCTAGTAGGCCTACTAGTGAGTCAGACTCAGCGAGAGAGGGAGACGGGGAGCTGACGGGGAGCTGGGGTGTAGGGGGGCAGTCCATCCACCGACAAAGTGCTCGGAGCAGGTGCAATTTGCAGTTCAAGAACAAGCAAACGTATAACCTCTGGCTTGTCATGCAGAATTTAAAGTTGGGCTGTACAACATGAAAAAAGGTAGGGAGTTTGGGTCTAGAAATGACTGGAGGGATTAAACTAGCAAAAGAGTGGGTGGAATATACAGTAAATTAACATCCTATGCATCAGATGTAAAAAATAAAAATAAAAAAAAAACAAAGAGCCCTCCGTAAAAAATGTTATTCAACATGCGTGAACCAAGGCACATTTGGTGGCTGCAAGCCTTGTACACAAGGCTAAAGAGGACAACCAGGTTAAGACTCAAAATGAAGAAAAAATATATACTTTTACATTTTTTACACTACAGACAGTCTTCATAACACCCTTAGAATTAGGCTAAACATCACAGCCACATGCCCGCTCATGGCTTTGAGCAAGAAGTTGACTCTCAGGAGTTAAATTGACTTTACATGGGGAGAGTTATTGGGGGAGGTTTATTTTAGGACTTTATTTTTTCTTTACCTTCACAGCACAGAACAAGTTTGTAATCTGAATATGTGGTTCATATTATCACATCGGCAGGAGGCCTATATATTCCCATATGTGTGTTCTGCTGTAGCCTACATTCATTTATTTTATTTCAAGTTATATTCCGATATTGTGATATTTGCTCTACTGTTACATTGATGTCTTGAAAATTACATAAAATGTGGGTCTTGTAAGCCCACGGCTGAGAATGTGTGCATATGGCAGGTGTTCTGCAGTGTCGTCTAAAAATGTTGCTGTACATTGATGTCTAGAAAATTAAGCTATAAGAAATTGGGACTTGTGTAAGCCCCACAGCTATACTCAAGTATGTGGGCATACTGTAGTGATGTCTAAAATGCTTTGAATGAATCAGCACCTTGGAGAGTGCTGTCTGTTTCACCACCATAGATAGTAGGCTACTTGGCTGTTATATTGGACACTTATTTTCCTCAATGTGTTCCGGTATCTCAGAGCTCAGACCCTGGATAAACCCCCCCTCCCCCGCTCCATATGTGTTCCGGTATCTCAGAGCTCAGACCCTGGATAAACCCCCCCTCCCCCGCTCCATATGTGTTCCGGTATCTCAGAGCTCAGACCCTGGATAAACCCCCCCTCCCCCGCTCCATATGTGTTCCGGTATCTCAGAGCTCAGACCCTGGATAAACCCCCCCTCCCCCGCTCCATATGTGTTCCGGTATCTCAGAGCTCAGACCCTGAAACCCCCCCTCCCCCGCTCCATATGTGTTCCGGATGGATACACTTTCTGGTTGTGTGCATGGTTGTTCAAGCTGTGAAACTGCAGAAGCAAACCAGCTGGGTACAGGAATATACATCATTTTGTACATGGTATTCTGATTGCATAGAGAGTTTGATCATTGAAATCAGCCTCAATTTAACTTCAGAGTTACTTTGTTCTTTCTTAGTGCTAATCAGGCACATTTCCGGGGTACAGCTCTAGCCGGGGAAAGGTCACCAGCAATCAGGGATGTCTGGTCACCTTACCCGCCTACCCAAAACTCGTGATTTGTTGGGAGAGTTGTCTGTCTGAAAAGGACCCTCTCCAATTTGGCCACGAAAATCCGACATGATTCCCAGCCTAGGTCTGGGATTTCACCATCATTGTAAAGCCCTAGTTATTATTTATGAAGATTGATTTATTTCATCTGACTAGTGATTCATTTACGTCTGCCCCTCATTTTAAGGTCAACGCTGTCACATGAACTGAACTCTCTTTTTAATAGTGAAACTATTGCTTTTTTAAATCATTTTTTCAAAGGAAACAAACATCTAATAGTCCAAATCCTAGTGTAAAAGCAGATCAGCTCATTCTACTTTTATATATATATCTATAAAGGCATTTACAAAATAAATCCTCAAAATACTAGTTTGAATAAAAATCTAAATCCCCATACTTTGGCACGACTCCCATTGTTAGGGTGGAGACAAGACCATCTTGTCATTCAATATAGTATCTCTGGTTAAGGAAGGATCACATAATTCCACCCAGGTCATCAGGAGGGCTAAGCTAATGGGCTTGTTGGACATTGCAGTCGACAGTGCAGCCGACGTTTCGGCCGACAGTGCAGCCGACAGAGAATGCGACTGCCAACTGACTGATCTACAAATCACCTCACGTCATAAATAACGACTCGTTATTATTATTTGTAGATCAGTCAGTCACAATTTACCCATGATACATTTTTGATGCTCAAACATTCTATGTCTGCGGTTCAAACTCATTAAAAGACACACCCTTGTCCACTTACCCTCGCCTTATGCCCTTGGGGAATCTCCGTCGCCATCTTGGAGGGTGGTCCAAATGATTAGCCAAGCAAGGGAAGTTTGCAACGTAAGCCCCTCAGCCCTCGTTTTTAGTCGGCTTTGCGAGTGTACAATTATGTTCACTCCGGGACCTGAAACTCCCCATGATTCAATTTGCGACGATTGTACATCGCTAAAAAAAGTCTGCCAAAAATGTAAACCTCAACGTCAATATGGAGTCAACATACAAGTGTAAGTAAAAAGTAAAAAGTGTGCTACTAATGCACATGATGGCACAAACACGTCTCGTAAAAGTAATTATGTTTTTGTTAGGTTAGCTTTTGGAAATTGTAGAAATAAAAAAATGTCCTTCTTCAGAAGTTCTAGCTAGACAGGCTAACGTTAGTTAGATAATTAATTTGCTAACTATCATACAGTAGGTGTATATTGATAATTATATATTTAATATAAGTAGACATGCACTCATAATTAACTGTAGCACATATAAAGCACCCACAAGCTGCCGATGGCTGAAAACAATCATTGCGGGATGAACGAGTAACGATTTGCAAGTGTATACTCGTCAGACGTCATGATACGTCATCAGAAGTGTCCACTTAATTTGAGGGCTGAGGGGATAGGGTGTGTGTCTTAAGTGTTTGGACTGCAGCCTATAACTGCAGGTGGCAGTAAATCTCCAACCTTGGCTTTATACCTGTTCAAACAACACATGCCAGGTGGCAGTAAGGACGCTTTCAGTTTGTTTACCAACTCATAGAAGTAGTAGAAGAAAATGGACTACTTCAAAATGGACATTCCTGCCAAACTCAGTTTGGCTTCCCGTGTGCTCACAAACGCCATAATGTGACAGATACATGATTTATTAACTAGGAAGGTATCTTGGCTGCGTAGATAACATTTAGATTTTGTAAAGCAAATTTCCAAAACATTCTTCAAATTTTTTCATTGAACTGAGAGAACATTTTGCAGTTTTGAAGCAAATTTCAATAAATTCTACACAGTTTGGCATGGAGCTAAGACAATTTTTCAGTTTTAAAGCTAATTTCCAGTAATTCTATGCATTTTACCATGGCTAATGCTGTGTTCCTCTGCTCAAACAGAACAAAATCAATGGGCATGTTTCCTGAATAACCCGTTTTTGGAATGTTCAATTCTCCCTGACTGTCTAGCTTTTATTTGATTGTTAGTTCTCAAAGATGGTATTATTACAAAATATATAGTTAAATATATTTTCTGCATGTTTTCTATCTGGTTTTAGTTGTTCAAGTTAACACAAACTGTTTTTCCATCCCGAAAATGACCACTTAGGCGACCACGCCTAAGAATGTTCTACACAGAGAAAACCCTGTAATGGGCTCCAATGACTGTAATTTCCTCCGTATTAAAGAGATAGTTTGAGTTGTTGGCAATGAAGCAATTTACGCCACAAAAGTATGTGGACACCTGCTCGTTGAATATGTCCTTCCATTTGACTACTTAAAAATGGCGGAAGCATGGTGCTACAATGGCTTTTTGGCCACTAGAGCTATCTATCATTCTCTATGGCTAGAACATAACTTTAGCACACAGGTGAAACAGGTATACCTTTATACAGATGGTGCCTCCCTATTAGAGCTCTGCTACCCGACCCTGACAGACCCCGACACTATACATCAGGTTAGTGCCTGTTCTTTCATCAATAACTAGGGTACGGGCAGGGCTCGGGTATCACTAAATTGATCACTAACATTTTGAAGCCGAGCCATTTGCTCATGCTCTGCTGCGCAGTACAGTCATGTCTGACTAAGATCATAACATGGTGTCAGAAGTGCTTCAACATTGTCAGAGTCAACAGGAGAGATTATTTCACGGAGAATAATAACGCTCCTTGAGTTGTCGGCGTTGACAGTGACGAAAAGTAGCTAGTTAACAGTTAACTGCTCTCCTAAGTCTCGTCATTGAGCAGCCCAAGACAAAGCCATTGATACGCATACTCACCTCATTAACATCAGGACGGAATTCCGTTGGCCATACATCATTTTCACGCAGTCTTGCTCCGCTACTGGTTGGACAATGTCAGACACAACGACTACAGATGCCAGAGAGATAAATGTAATTTCATGTATAAAATGGCAACTGACTTCATAATAATAATAAACTTTATTTGTATAGCGCTTTTCAATACAAGTTTTAAAGGGCTTCACATCATAATAATTGTAAAAACTGTTCACAGATCAGGGGGGATGCTAACATGTCGCTGTTAGGGTGGGCACCAACAACACGCTCAGTTGTCTTGAGCATCATTATTTTCTTGTGGCGGTTGTCAGAGATGAGGAAGACTCAAGAGCTTAAATGTAGTTAGCTCTTGAGTCTTTGAAACTCTAGCGTCGATGTCATCACCTCAGCGGAAGTCTAATTAGCATAATACATCATTCCTGATCAAAATCTGTCTGTTTAAGCTATAGATATCTGTCTGTTTAAGGTATAGATATCTGTCTGTTTAAGGTATAGATATCTGTCTGTTTAAGGTATAGATATCTGTCTGTTTAAGCTATAGATATCTGTCTGTTTAAGGTATAGATATCTGTCTGTTTAAGGTATAGATATCTGTCTGTTTAAGCTATAGATATCTGTCTGTTTAAGCTATAGATATCTGTCTGTTTAAGGTATAGATATCTGTCTGTTTAAGCTATAGATATCTGTCTGTTTAAGGTATAGATATCTGTCTGTTTAAGGTATAGATATCTGTCTGTTTAAGGTATAGATATCTGTCTGTTTAAGGTATAGATATCTGTCTGTTTAAGCTATAGATATCTGTCTGTTTAAGGTATAGATATCTGTCTGTTTAAGGTATAGATATCTGTCTGTTTAAGCTATAGATATCTGTCTGTTTAAGGTATAGATATCTGTCTGTTTAAGGTATAGATATCTGTCTGTTTAAGGTATAGATATCTGTCTGTTTAAGGTATAGATATCTATCTGGGTTTTGCATGGGCTGCATCTCATGGGTTCTCCCTGACCTCTGCCTTGTTCTTGATGACAGAGGAGAAGCGGACCAGTTTAATCTCCTTGGCGTTCCCTCCTCTAGCGTCGTCCCACACATATTCAGGTGACAGCAGCTTGGTGGGCTTATTCTTCACCAGGTACCAGTTCAGGTGACTCTCCTCCTGCCACACAGCCTCAACACCCACAGACTTATCCACCTAGAGGGAGGGGGTGGGGGTGGGGAAGAGAGGGGGTGGGGGTTGGGGGGGAGAAGGGGGAATGGAGAGGAGGAGGAAGAGGGAGGGAGGGGGTGGGGACAGAGGGGTGGATATAGGGTGAGAGAGTGAGTGACTGCATGCCTGCCTGCATGCGTGCATCTGTCTGTGCGTACGTGTCGGAATGCATGCCTTTCTGTCTGCATGACTGTCTGTCAGGTATGAATGTGTGAGTGTGCGTTTTGCCTGCCTGCGTGCGTGAGTGCCTACCTCCAGGTGCTCCCTGCACGTCTTGGTCAGCCTATGAACATCCTCCGGCGCTCCTCCGAATATGTTGGCCTGGTAGTAGAAGTCTCCCTGGTCCTGGGGTACAGAGGCTGTGGAGATGGTCCGCCGCTCGTAGGGGTACTGGCTCCGGGGGTACATGTAGAACCTGCAAGATACAAGACAATTTTGTATTGTTACTTTATTTAACCAGGAACATACCCTTACTAAGGTTACGGTAAAACTTTATTTGGATAGTCTGTAGAGCACCTACAAATGTACTATCAGTAACATTTCAACTAATTATATACTAGCCCTAACTCTGAACTTAGCCCTTACCCTCACCCTAAACATAACCCTTACCCTAACCCTAGCCTCAACTCTTGCTTAGCAACAGATTTTTTGATAGTATGACCATCTGTAGAGTATCAACAGATGGAAAATCTTGTTGCCACTCCGTGTCACATTTTCTGGCCTTTTCTAGACAAAGAATCGATTTCAACTGCCTCTGAGCGATGAGCCCAGCCTAGGAGACTATATTAAAGGGGACAGTCTAGCGAATTCAGCAATTGTGGTTCTATCTAGCTGTGAAATAAATTCTCAGACGGATTTAGAGCTCTCAACATGAAAAAATCTGAAATAATTTAGTAGATTTGAAACACAACCACAATTCTCGTGGTCACAGAGGGACGAAAGCTGAAGTGGTAAGGAGTCTGCAGACATTCAAATGGTGTTTCTGTGTCGCTCAGAGGACTCTGGGTAGGAAATGCTCTGTCATCAGTTATATGAAATGGGGACTAAGTTGTACTGTCACTAAATATGATCATATTTGTTTTACAGTTATAAGAAAAGTGAAACCTTAGTAAGTCGTTTATTGTTTGATTGTTACTATAATTAGAAAGCATTTCAGTAATTTCAAGCCCCATTTCCCCACTTTTGTTGGATAGAGAGAAAATCATAAACCCAGCAAAAAAAGAAACATCCTCTCACTGTCAACTGTGTTTATTTTCAGCAAACTTAACATGTGTAAATATTTGTATGAACATAAGATTCAACAACTGAGACATAAACTGAACAAGTTCCACAGACATGTGACTAACAGAATTGTAATAATGTGTCCCTGAACAAAGGGGGGGTCAAAATCAAAAGTAACAGTCAGTATCTGGTGTGGCCACCAGCTGCATTAGGTACTACAGTGCATCTCCTCATGGAGTGCACCAGATTTGCCAGTTCTTGCTGTGAGATGTAACCCCACTCTTCCACCAAAGCACCTGCAAGTTCCCGGACATTTCTGGGGGGAATGGCCCTAGCCCTCACCCTCCGGTCCAACAGGTCCCAGACGTGCTCAATGGGATTGAGATCCGGGCTCTTCGCTGGCCATGGCAGAACACTGACATTCCTGTCTTGCAGGAAATCACGCACAGAACGAGCTGTATGGCTGGTGGCATTGTCATGCTGGAGGGTCATGTCAGGATGAGCCTGCAGGAAGGGTACCACATGAGGGAGGAGGATGTCTTCCCTGTAACGCACAGCTTTGAGCTTGCCTGCAATGACAACAAGCTCAGTCCGATGATGCTGTGACACACCGCCCCAGACCATGACAGACCCTCCACCTCCAAAATGATCCCACTCCAGAGTACAGGCCTCGGTGTAACGCTCATTCCTTCGACGATAAACGCGAATCTGACCATCACTCCTGGTGAGACAAAACCGCGACTCGTCAGTGAAGAGCACTTTTTGCCAGTCCTGTCTGGTCCAGCGACGGTGGGTTTGTGCCCATAGGCGACGTTATTGCCGGTGATGTCTGGTGAGGACCTGCCTTACAACAGGCCTACAAGCCCTCAGTCCAGCCTCTCTCAACCTATTGCGGACAGTCTGAGCACTGATGGAGAGATTGTGCGTTCCTGGTGTAACTCGGGCAGTTGTTGTTGCCATCCTGTGCCTGTCCCGCAGATGTGATGTTCGGATGTACCAATCCTGTGCAGATGTTGTTACACGTGGTTTGCCACTGCGAGGGCGATCAGCTGTCCGTCCTGTCTCCCTGTAGCGCTGTCTTAGGTGTCTCACAGTATGGACATTGCAATTTATTGCCCTGGCCACATCTGCAGTACTCATGCCTCCTTGCAGCATGCCTAAGGCACGTTCATGCAGATACACAGGAACCCTGGGCATCTTTCTTTTGGTGTTTTTCAGAGTCAGTAGAAAGGCCTCTTTAGTGTCCTAAGTTTTCATAACTGTGACCTTAATTACCTACCGTCTGTAAGCTGTTAGTGTCTTAACGACCGTTCCACAGTTGCATGTTCATTAATTGTTTATGGTTCATTGAACAAGCATGGGAAACCGTGTTTAATAAACCCTTTACAAAAAAGATCTGTGAAGTTATTTGGATTTTTACGAATTATCTTTGTGTAGACAGGGTCCTGAAAAAGGGACGTTTCGTTTTTGCTGAGTTCATATATTTTATTTTAATATTTTTCATAATATTTGTACTATGCAATGTATAATTATGTTTACCAGAAAGGTGAGTTCCAGACCTTTCTAGAACTATGTAGCATTACTAGTTATTGTTCTTATGAAAAACAGTTACTTTGGGGGGGGGGGGGGGGATGTCCATTCTACAGGACAAGTTTTCTTCTTTACAACCAATTAAAAAGATACACTACATGACCAAACGTACGTGGACACCTGCTTTATCGAACATCTCATTTCAAAATCCCAAACATTATTATGCAGTTGGTCCCCCCTTTGCTGCTATAACAACCTCTACTCTTCTGGGAAGGCTTTCCACTAGATGTTGGAACATCGCTGCGAGGACTTGCTTCCATTCAGCCACAAGAGCATTAGTGAGGTCGGGCACTGATGTTGGGTGATTAGTCCTGGCTCGCAGTCGGCGTTCCAATTCATCCCAAAAGTGTTCCATGGGGTCGAGGTCAGGGCTTTGTGCAGGCCAGTCAAGTTCTTCCACACCGATCTCGACAAACCATTTCTTTATGGACCTCGCTTTGTGTCGGACTGCCAGATGGTGACGTGTGATTCATCACTCCAGAGAACGCGTTTCCACTGATCCAGAGTCCAATGGCGGTGAGCTTTACACCTCTCGAACTGACACTTGGCATTGCGCATGGTGATCTTAGGCTTGTGTGTGGCTGCATGGCCATTGGAAACCCATTTCCTGTAGCTCCCCCGAAAAACAGTTATTGTGCCGATGTTGCTTCCAGAGGCAGTTTGGAACTCAGTAGTGAGTGTTGCAACCGAGGACAGACGATTTTTACGTGCTACGTGCTTCAGCACTCGGTGGTCCCGTTCTGTGAGCTTGTGTGACCTACCACTTTGCGGCTGAGCCGTTGTTGCTCCAAGACATTTCCACTTCACAATAACAGCATTTACAGTTGACTGGGGCAGTTCTAGTAGCACAGAAATTTTACAAACTGACTTGTTGGAAAGGTGGCATCCTTTGACGGTGCCACGTTGAAAGTCACTGAGCTCTTCAGTAAGGCATTCTACTGCCAATGTTTGTCTATGGAGATTGCATGATGTGCTCTATTTTATACACCTGTTGTGTGGCGGAAATAGCCGAATCCACTGATTTGAAGGGTTGTCCACATATTTTTGTATAGACAGTGCATTCGGAAATTATTCAGACCCCTTCCCTTTTCACACATTTTGTTACGTTACAGCCTCATTCTAAAATGGATTAAATATTTGTTTCCCATTTAAGTAACTATTAAATGTTTAAGTATTAACAGGTGTAGACGCTGGCACTTTAAGTAAGTAGGTAAGTACGTTTTACCAGGGGTGGATGCTGGCCCTTTAAGTAAGTGAGTAAATAAGTAAGTAAGCATTACCAGGGGTGGATGCTGGCCCTTTAAGTAAGTGAGTAAATAAGTAAGTAAGCATTACCAGGGGTGGATGCTGGCCCTTTAAGTAAGTAAGTCAATAAGTAAGTAAGCATTACCAGGGGTGGATGCTGGCCCTTTAAGTAAATAAGTCAATAAGTAAGTAAGCATTACCAGGGGTGGATGCTGGCCCTTTAAGTAAATAAGTCAATAAGTAAGTAAGCATTACCAGGGGTGGATGCTGGCCCTTTAAGTAAATAAGTCAATAAGTAAGTAAGCATTACCAGGGGTGGATGCTGGCCCTTTAAGTAAATAAGTAAGTAAGTATTACCAGGGGTGGATGGCGGCCACCAGTCTCCCCAGCGCCTCGGACCCCACACGGCCATGGAACCTCATGTCTACATCCAGGCAGAAGATGTAGTGCGCCTCCCGGTGGATGCGATCCTCAATGGCAGTCTGCTCACAAATAGATGGTTGGTGGATGTTCAGTAGAACTTCAATCAATCAATCAAAATGTATTGTCCTCAGATGTAAATTTGGTTTGCAGGCAGGGTTAAAATGATAAAAATACAGTCTATACAATCTACTGTCAACAACATTTAAACTAACTGGTATGCACTAACCCTATAGGCATAACCTCTTAACTGTAACCCTAGAAATATGTTGCCTATTATCAACAGTTGATATTTTGTTGATAGCTGGGACATCTGTAGGGAGCTACTACTACTACTACTACTACTAAATTTTCACATTTAGTCATTTAAATGCCTAGTTAAATAAAGGTTCCAATTTTTATTCAAATAACATTTAGCAGACGCTCTTATCCAGACCGACTTACAGGAGCAATTAGGGTTATGTGCCTTTCTCAAAGGCACAGACAGATGTTTCATGTAGTCGGCTTGGGGATTCAAACCAGTGACCTTTCAGTTACTGGCCCAACGCTCTTAAACGCTAGGCTACCTACCGCCCTACTACTACTAATAATAATAATAATAATCATCTAATAATAATAATATTAATAGTTATTATTAATAATAAACGAAATAACTCATAATGTAGTAATAATATGAATAAAGTGTGACCTGGATGAGCTCCATGCGGCGGAGGGATATCTCCTGCCAGCGGTCGAACTTCGGCACCCTCACGATGCTGAGCATCCTGCCGACACCAAGAGTCATGTTGCTAGGCACATCGCCGGGCAGGTCGGTGAACACGTAGTAGTGCACATCCAGCCCCACCTGGAATCACATTTCAATTAAATTGAATGGGATGGAATTTGTAATAAATTGAGTTATATTTAGTACATTTAAATGTAATAACATTTAATTTAATCTGGACCAATGAATAACATCACATGGGCAGGAGGATCTAATCCTACATCATCACTCCTACAGCAGTCTTTATAAATACGGGTCCAGATTTATTCCTTTTAGAAGTCTGCTAAATTATATATATATATATATATACATACATATATACATACATACATACATACATACATACATACATACATACATACATACATACATACATACACACACACTACCGTTCAAAAGTTTGTGGTCACTTAGAAATGTCCTTGTTTTTGAAAGAAAAGCACGTTTTTGTCCATTGAAATACCATCATATTGATCAGAAATACAGTGTGGACATTGTTAATGTTGTAAATGACTATTGTTGCTGGAAACTGCAGATTTTTTTAATGGAATATCTACATAGGCGTACAGAGGCCCATTATCAGCAACCATCACTCCTGTGTTCCAATGGCACGTTGTGTTAGCTCATCCAAGTTTATCATTTTAAAAGGCTAATTGGTCTTCAGAAAACCCTTTTGCAATTATGTTAGCACAGCTGAAAACTGTTGTTGTGATTAAAGAAGCAATAAATCTGTCCTTCTTTAGACTAGTTGAGTAACAGCGCAAACTGGCTCTAACCAGAATAGAAAGTGTGAGGCCCCAGTGTACAACTGGACAAGAGGACAAGTACATTAGTGTCTAGTTTGAGAAAAAGACACCTCACAAGTCCTCAACTTGCAGCTTCATTAAATAGTTCACGCAAAACAACAGTCTCAACGTCAACAGTGAAGAGGCGACTCCGGGATGCTAGCCTTCTAGGCAGAGTTCCTCTGTCCAGTGACTGTGTTCTTTTGCCCGTCTTTCTTTTTATTGGCCAGTCTGAGATATGGCTTTTTGTTTGCAACTCTGATGTTCTGTGAAGGGAGTAGTACACAGCGTTGTACGAGATCTTCAGTTTCTTGGCAATTTCTCGCATGGAATAGCCTTCATTTCTCAGAACAAGAATAGACTGACGAGTTTCAGAATAAAGGCCTTTGTTTCTGGCCATTTTGAGCCTCTAATCGAACCCATAAATGCTGATGCTCCAGATACTCAACTAGTACGAGGACAGTGAGAGGACATCAGTCTGGAGAAAGCTATAAAATCATTTAAAAAAGATTTGAGCTCCATCAGTCCAATGTGAGGCAAATCATTTACAAATGGAAAGCATTTAACATTACAGTAACTCGGCCTAGAAGTGGACGCCCTTCCAAAATATCCCCAAGTGCCACAAAAACAATGAGAAATCAGGTAAAAGCCAACACAAACATAACATCTCCCTTGCTGCATCTCAGATAACTGTGCATGGTTCAACAATAAGAAGAACACTGAATCAAAATGCCCATCATGGGAGTGTTGTTAGGAAGAACCCTCTTCTGTCAAAAAATAATCAAACCGCCCGTCTTAACTTTGCCAGAGACTACCTGGACAAACCTGAAGGTTTCTGAAAGTCCATTTTCTGGACTGATGAGTCCAAAATTGACCTTTTTGTTCACAATCAACACCACTATGTTTGGCGACAACCCAACACTGCCTATCACCAAAATAACCTTATCCCAACAGTCAAGCATGGTGGTGGGAATGTCAAGATCTGGGGCTGCTTTCCTCCTCTGGATCTGGATGACTCCACATCGTCAAGGGAACCATGGATTCTGAGGTTTACCAGGAGATTCTTGAACAGAACGTCAGGCCATCAGTCAAGGAGCTAAAGCTGGGCCGAAAATGGGTCTTCCAACAAAACAACGACCCAAAGCATTCAAGCAAATCTACCAAAGAATGTGTTTTGGATTGACCTAAATCCAATCGAGATGCTGTGGCAGGACCTGAAGCGGGCAGTTCATGCCAGACACCCCTTAAACCTTGCTCAATTGGCTGAGTTCTATAAGAAGGAGATAGCAAAAATCTCTGAAAACAGATGTCAGAGACTGATTACTAGCTATAGGAGATGTTTACTCCAAGTTATCGCTGCTAATGGAGGTGCCACAAGCTATTGATTGAAGGGGTCCACTTTTTTTTTTTTTTTCACCCATCAAATCTGAGTTTCTGTTAAATAAACCGCTTTTGTTAAAAAAAAATTTTTAAAGATCTGTAATTTACATGGAATGTCTTTATTACACATTGGGGATTAGATAAGGATTTTACGTTTATTTTAATATTTTATAGCTAAATAATGACCAGCCCTGTAGGGTTCACATACTTTCAAGCAGCACTGTGTGTGAATGTAATAAATATACAGTGGGGAGAACAAGTATTTGATACACTGACAATTTTGCAGGTTTTCCTACTTACAAAGCATGTAGAGGTCTGTAATTTTTTATCATAGGTACACTTCAACTGTGAGAGAAGGAATCTAAAACAAAAATCCAGAAAATCACATTGTATGATTTTTAAGTAATTAATTTGCATTTTATTGCATGACATAAGTATTTGATACATCAGAAAAGCAGAACTGAATATTTGGTACAGAAACCTTAGTTTGCAATTACAGAGATCATACATTTCCTGTAGTTCTTGACCAGGTTTGCACACACTGCAGCAGGGATTTTGGCCCACTCCTCCATACAGACCTTCTCCAGATCCTTCAGGTTTCGGGGCTGTCGCTGGGCAATACGGACTTTCGGCTCCCTCCAAAGATTTTCTATTGGGTTCAGGTCTGGAGACTGGCTAGGCCACTCCAGGACCTTGAGATGCTTCTTACGGAGCCACTCCTTAGTTGCCCTGGCTGTGTGTTTCGGGTCGTTGTCATGCTGGAAGACCCAGCCACGACCCATCTTCAATGCTCTTACTGAGGGAAGGAGGTTGTTGGTCAAGATCTCGCGATACATGGCCGCATCCATCCTCCCCTCAATACGGTGCAGTCGTCCTGTCCCCTTTGCAGAAAAGCATCCCCAAAGAATGATGTTTCCACCTCCATGCTTCACGGTTGGGATGGTGTTCTTGGGGTTGTACTCATCCTTCTATTCCTCCAAACACGGCGAGTGGAGTTTAGAGCAAAAAGCTCTATTTTTGTCTCATCAGACCACATGACCTTCTCCCATTCCTCCTCTGGATCATCCAGATGGTCATTGGCAAACTTCAGACGGGCCTGGACATGCGCTGGCTTGAGCAGGGGGACCTTGCGTGCGCTGCAGGATTTTAATCCATGACGGCGTAGTGTGTTACTAATGGTTTTCTTTGAGACTGTGGTCCCAGCTCTCTTCAGGTCATTGACCAGGTCCTTCCGTGTAGTTCTGGGCTGATCCCTCACATTCCTCATGATCATTGATGCCCCACGAGGTGAGATCTTGCATGGAGCCCCAGACCGAGGGTGATTGACCGTCATCTTGAACTTCTTCCATTTTCTAATAATTGTGCCAACAGTTGTTGCCTTCTCACCAAGCTGCTTGGCTATTGTCCTGTAGCCCATCCCAGCCTTGTACAGGTCTACAATTTATCCCTGATGTCCTTACACAGCTCTCTGGTCTTGGCCATTGTGGAGAGGTTGGAGTCTGTTTGATTGAGTGTGTGGACAGGTGTCTTTTATACAGGTAACGAGTTCAAACAGGTGCAGTTAATACAGGTAATGAGTGGAGAACAGGAGGGCTTCTTAAAGAAAAACTAACAGGTCTGTGAGAGCCGGAATTCTTACTGGTTGGTAGGTGATCAAATACTTATGTCATGCAATAAAATGCAAATTAATTACTTAAAAATCATACAATGTGATTTTCTGGATTTTTGTTTTAGATTCCGTCTCTCACAGTTGAAGTGTACCTATGATAAAAATTACAGACCTCTACATGCTTTGTAAGTAGGAAAACCTGCAAAATCGGCAGTGTATCAAATACTTGTTCTCCCCACTGTATATATATATATATATATATATATATATATATATATAACACACACACACACACACACACACATATATACATATTATTGTTATCCCTGGACCTTCTTTATACAATACCAGTCAATCCATTTGATAGATAGTTCTGGATTCTCACCATGAAGTGCTTCTCAGCTGACTCTAAGAAGTCACGGAGAAAACGAATGTATCTGTAAGGAAGAATAGAGATGAAAAACATGTACAGAACCAGTCAACGGTTTGGACACACCTACTCTTTATCTTTACGATTTTCTACATTGTAGAATAACAGTGAAGACATCAAAACTATAAAATAACACATATGGAATCATGTAGTAACCAAAAATTATTGTTAATCTAACTGCACTGTCCAATTTACAGTAGCTATTACAGTGAAAGAATACCATGCTATTGTTTGAGGAAAGTGCACAGTAATGAACTTGGAAAGGTATTAATAAACCAATTATGCACATTTGGGCAGTCTTGATGCAACAATGTGAACAGAAATGCAATGGTTCATTTGATCAGTTTAAAACTTTGCACATACACTGCTGCCATTTAATGGCCCAAATCTAAATTGCGCCTGGGCTGGAATAATACATTATGGCCTTTCTCTTGCATTTCAAAGATGATGAAAAAAACGCATGTTTTTTTCTTTGTATTATCTTTTACCAGATCTAATGTGTTATATTCTCCTACATTCATTTCACATTTCCACAAACTTCAAAGTGTTTCCTGTCAAATGGTATCAAGAAAATGCATATCATTGCATCAGGTCCTGAGCTACAGGCAGTTAGAATCGGATATGTCAATTTCGGTGAAAATTGAAAAAGGGACGGATCCTTAGACATGAAGGTCAGTCAATCTGGAAAATTTCAAGAACTTTTAAAGTTTCTTTAAGTGCAGTCACTAAAACCATCAAGCGCTATGATGAAACTGGCTCTCTTGAGGACCGCCACAGGAAAGGAAGACCCAGAGTTATCTCTGCTGCAGAGGATAAGTTCATTAGAGTTACCAACCTCAGAAATTGCAGCCAAAATAAATGCTTCACAGAGTTCAAGAAACAGACACATCTCAACATCAACTGTTCAGAGGAGACTGTGTTAATCAGGCCTTCATGGTCAAATTGCTGCAAGGAAATCACTACTAAAGGACACCAATAATAAGAAGAGACTTGCTTGGGCCAAGAAACACGAGCAATGGACGTTAGACCAGTGGAAATCTGCCCTTTGGTCTGATGAGTCCAAACTTTAGGTTTTTGGTTCCAACCGCCGTGTCTTCATGAGACGCAGAGTAGGTGAACGAATGATCTCCGCATGTGTGGTTCCCAACGTGAAGCATGGAGGAGGAGGGGTGAGGGTGTGGGGGTGCTTGCCGGTGACAGTGTCAGTGATTTATTTCGAATTTAAGGCACACTTAACCAGCATGGCTACCACAGCATTCCGCAAAGATACGCCATCCCATCTGGTTTGCGCTTAGTGGGACTGTCATTTGTTTTTCAACAGGACAATGACCCAACACACTTCCAGGCTGTGTAAGGGCTATTTGGCCGAGAAGGAGACTGATGGAGTGCTGCATCAGATGACCTGGCCTCCACAATAAACCGATCTCAATCCAATTGAGATGGTTTGGGATGAGTTGGACCGCAGAGTGAAAGAAAAACAGCCAACAAGTGCTCAGCATATGTGGGAACTCCTTCAAGACTGTTGGAAAAGCATTCCTCATGAAGCGGTCATCAAGGCAAAGGGTGGCTACTTTGAAGAATCTAAAATATATTTTGATTTGTTTAACACTTTTTTTGTTACTACATGATTCCACATGTGTTATTTCATAGTTTTGATGCCGTCACTATTATTCTACAATGTAGAAAATAGTACAAATAAAGAAAAACTCTTGAATGAGTAAGTGCGTTAATACTTTTGACTGGTACTGTACATCAACATGTGAAATGACAGAACTAAAGTTACTTCATCTTCAATGATGGAGAAAAAAAAATGTACATGGAGAAAAGAAGAAGGTGAAACATTCAGGTTGTAAATAATTAATCATGTGAAATGTTCAGGTAGGACAAGCAAGCGTGCCTGCAGGGGGAAATGTGTATGTAAAAGACACAGCTAGAGACAGACTGCATGCATGTGACATGAGATGGCCTTATTCGGAATATATGAAGTCCGTGTAGAGTTATAGTGCGTGTCCCAAACATGAACCTATTCTCTATATGGGACTCGGGTCAAAAGTAGTGCACTGCATAGGGAATAAGATGCCAGTTGACACACAACCATAATCCCCACTTGCGAACGGTTTGAATAATGCAGACAGGCACCATGAATGAGGTTATGATGTAGATAACATCAACCAAAGATATTAACACATGAGGTGAATGCATGTGGAGAGGTGCATAGTGAATGCATGTGGAGAGGTGCATGGTGAATGCATGTGGAGAGGTGCATGGTGAATGCATGTGGAGAGGTGCATGGTGAATGCATGTGGAGAGGTGCATGGTGAATACATGTGGATAGGTGCATGGTGAATGCATGTGGATAGGTGCATGGTGAATGCATGTGGAGAGGTGCATGGTGAATGCATGTGGAGAGGTGCATGGTGAATACATGTGGAGAGGTGCATGGTGAATATATGTGGATAGGTGCGTGGTGAATGCATGTGGAGAGGTGCGTGGTGAATACATGTGGATAGGTGCATGGTGAATGCATGTGGAGAGGTGTGAGGTGAATGCATGTGGATAGGTGTGAGGTGAATGCATGTGGATAGGTGCATGGTGAATATATGTGGAGAGGTGTGAGGTGAAGGCATGTGGATAGGTGTGAGGTGAATGCATGTGGATAGGTGCATGGTGAATATATGTGGAGAGGTGCATGGTGAATACATGTGGATAGGTGCATGGTGAATATATGTGGAGAGGTGTGGCATGTGGAGAGGTGTGAGGTGAATGCATGTGGATAGGTGAATGGTGAATATATGTGGAGAGGTGCATGGTGAATACTTGTGGAGAGGTGTGAGGTGAAGGCATGTGGATAGTTACATTTACATTTACATTTAAGTCATTTAGCAGACGCTCTTATCCAGAGCGACTTACAAGTTGGTGCATTCACCTTATGATATCCAGTGGAACAACCACTTTACAATAGTGCATCTAACTCTTTTAAGGGGGGGGGGGGGTAGAAGGATTACTTTATCCTATCCTAGGTATTCCTTAAAGAGGTGGGGTTTCAGGTGTTTCCGGAAGGTGGTGATTGACTCCGCTGACCTGGCGTCGTGGGGGAGTTTGTTCCACCATTGGGGTGCCAGAGCAGCGAACAGTTTTGACTGGGCTGAGCGGGAGCTGTACTTCCTCAGAGGTAGGGAGGCGAGCAGGCCAGAGGTGGATGAACGCAGTGCCCTTGTTTGGGTGTAGGGCCTGATCAGAGCCTGAAGGTACGGAGGTGCCGTTCCCCTCACAGCTCCGTAGGCAAGCACCATGGTCTTGTAGCGGATGCGAGCTTCAACTGGAAGCCAGTGGAGAGAGCGGAGGAGCGGGGTGACGTGAGAGAACTTGGGAAGGTTGAACACCAGACGGGCTGCGGCGTTCTGGATGAGTTGTAGGGGTTTAATGGCACAGGCAGGGAGCCCAGCCAACAGCGAGTTGCAGTAATCCAGACGGGAGATGACAAGTGCCTGGATTAGGACCTGCGCCGCTTCCTGTGTGAGGCAGGGTCGTACTCTGCGAATGTTGTAGAGCATGAACCTACAGGAACGGGTCACCGCCTTACATGGTGAATACTTGTGGAGAGGTACATGGTGAATACATGTGGATAGTTACATGGTGCATACATGTGGAGAGGTGCATGGTGAATGCATGTGGATAGGTGCATGGTGAATGCATGTGGAGAGGTGCATGGTGAATACATGTGGAGAGGTGCATGGTGAATACATGTGGAGAGGTGTGAGGTGAATGCATGTGGATAGGTGCATGGTGAATACATGTGGATAGGTGCATGGTGAATGCATGTGGAGAGGTGTGAGGTGAATACATGTGGATAAGTGCATGGTGAATGCATGTGGAGAGGTGCATAGTGAATGCATGTGGATAGGTGCATGGTGAATACATGTGGAGAGGTGCATGGTGAATGCATGTGGAGAGGTGCATGGTGAATACATGTGGAGAGGTGCATGGTGAATGCATGTGGATAGGTGCATGGTGAATACATGTGGATAGTTACATGGTGAATACATGTGGAGAGGTACATGGTGAATACATGTGGATAGTTACATGGTGAATACATGTGGAGAGGTACATGGTGAATACATGTGGAGAGGTACATGGTGAATACATGTGGAGAGGTGCATGGTGAATACATGTGGAGAGGTGTGAGGTGAATGCATGTGGATAGGTGCATGGTGAATACATGTGGAGAGGTGTGAGGTGAATGCATGTGGATAGGTGCATGGTGAATGCATGTGGAGAGGTGCATGGTGAATGCATGTGGATAGGTGCATGGTGAATACATGTGGATAGTTACATGGTGAATACATGTGGAGAGGTACATGGTGAATACATGTGGATAGTTACATGGTGAATACATGTGGAGAGGTACATGGTGAATACATGTGGATAGTTACATGGTGAATACATGTGGAGAGGTGCATGGTGAATACATGTGGAGAGGTGTGAGGTGAATGCATGTGGATAGGTGCATGGTGAATGCATGTGGATAGGTGCATGGTGAATACATGTGGATAGTTACATGGTGAATACATGTGGAGAGGTGCATGGTGAATACATGTGGAGAGGTGTGAGGTGAATGCATGTGGATAGGTGCATGGTGAATGCATGTGGAGAGGTGCATGGTGAATGCATGTGGATAGGTACATGGTGAATACATGTGGATAGGTGCATGGTGAATGCATGTGGAGAGGTGCATGGTGAATACATGTGGAGAGGTGCATGGTGAATACATGTGGAGAGGTGCGAGGTGAATGCATGTGGATAGGTGCATGGTGAATGCATGTGGATAGTTACATGGTGCATACATGTGGAGAGGTGCATGGTGCATACATGTGGAGAGGTGCATGGTGAATACATGTGGAGAGGTGCATGGTGAATGCATGTGGATAGGTGCATGGTGAATACATGTGGATAGGTGCATGGTGAATACATGTGGATAGTTACATGGTGAATACATGTGGATAGGTGCATGGTGAATACATGTGGAGAGGTGTGAGGTGAATGCATGTGGATAGGTGCATGGTGAATGCATGTGGATAGGTGCATGGTGAATGCATGTGGATAGGTGCATGGTGAATACATGTGGATAGTTACATGGTGAATACATGTGGAGAGGTGCATGGTGAATACATGTGGAGAGGTGTGAGGTGAATGCATGTGGATAGGTGCATGGTGAATGCATGTGGATAGGTGCATGGTGAATGCATGTGGATAGGTGCATGGTGAATGCATGTGGATAGGTGCATGGTGAATGCATGTGGAGAGGTGCATGGTGAATACATGTGGAGAGGTGCATGGTGAATACATGTGGAGAGGTGTGAGGTGAATGCATGTGGATAGGTGCATGGTGAATACATGTGGAGAGGTGCATGGTGAATACATGTGGAGAGGTGTGAGGTGAAGGCATGTGGATAGGTGCATGGTGAATGCATGTGGAGAGGTGCATGGTGAATGCATGTGGAGAGGTGCACGGTGAATACATGTGGAGAGGTGCGAGGTCAATACATGTGGAGAGGTGCATGGTGAATGCATGTGGATAGGTGCATGGTGAATACTTGTGGATAGGTGCATGGTGAATTTATGTGGAGAGGTGCATGGTGAATACATGTGGAGAGGTGTGAGGTGAATGCATGTGGATAGGTGCATGGTGAATACATGTGGATAGGTGTGAGGTGAATGCATGTGGATAGGTGCATGGTGAATTTATGTGGATAGGTGCATGGTGAATACTTGTGGATAGGTGCATGGTGAATACATGTGGAGAGGTACATGGTGAATGCATGTGGAGAGGTGCATGGTGACTGCATGTGGATAGTTACATGGTGAATACATGTGGATAGGTGCATGGTGAATGCATGTGGAGAGGTACATGGTGAATGCATGTGGAGAGGTGCACGGTGAATACATGTGGAGAGGTGCATGGTGAATACTTGTGGATAGGTGCATGGTGAATTTATGTGGAGAGGTGCATGGTGAATACATGTGGAGAGGTGTGAGGTGAATGCATGTGGATAGGTGCATGGTGAATACATGTGGATAGGTGTGAGGTGAATGCATGTGGATAGGTGCATGGTGAATTTATGTGGAGAGGTGCATGGTGAATACTTGTGGATAGGTGCATGGTGAATTTATGTGGAGAGGTGCATGGTGAATACTTGTGGATAACTGCATGGTGAATACATGTGGAGAGGTGCGAGGTGAATACTTGTGGATAGGTGCATGGTGAATACTTGTGGATAGGTGCATGGTGAATACATGTGGATAGGTGCATGGTGAATACTTGTGGATAGGTGCATGGTGAATACTTGTGGATAGGTGCATGGTGAATACTTGTGGAGAGGTGCATGGTGAATACTTGTGGATAGGTGCATGGTGAATACTTGTGGATAGGTTCATGGTGAATACTTGTGGATAGGTGCATGGTGAATACTTGTGGATAGGTGCATGGTGAATACTTGTGGAGAGGTGCATGGTGAATGCATGTGGAGAGGTGCATGGTGAATGCATGTGGATAGGTGCATGGTGAATACTTGTGGATAGGTGCATGGTGAATGCATGTGGAGAGGTGCATGGTGAATGCATGTGGATAGGTGCATGGTGAATACTTGTGGATAGGTGCATGGTGAATGCATGTGGATAGGTGCATGGTGAATACTTGTGGATAGGTGCATGGTGAATACTTGTGGAGAGGTGCATGGTGAATACTTGTGGAGAGGTGCATGGTGAATGCATGTGGAGAGGTGCATGGTGAATGCATGTGGATAGGTGCATGGTGAATACTTGTGGATAGGTGCATGGTGAATGCATGTGGAGAGGTGCATGGTGATTGCATGTGGAGAGGTGCATAGTGAATGCATGTGGAGAGGTGCATGGTGAATGCATGTGGATAGGTGCATGGTGAATACTTGTGGATAGGTGCATGCTTGTGTTAGTGGCAGCAGTCTTGACATTTCTTGTAGGTGATACATAGACACATAGGAAGTGATGTAAACATTGCCTTGGCAACAGGTTTCTACACATGGAATCTGTGACTTACTTCCCTACAGCAAACACAGTGGTAGCGATGGTGAGGTTGTGGGACCTGAAGGCCTCGTCTATGACCAGGGGGTCGAAGGTCCCCTCCCAGACTATAGGAGCCAGCCATGGGGTTACAGTCAGCACGTCAGTCCTCCTGAATAGTAATAATAATAATAAATAATGGTAGTAATAACAGTAATAATAACTAGAAAATGAAATTTCCTGAAGGAACTGTGTGTGCTTACTACCTTGTTTTAAAGTATTTATGGTTTTTCAATAAGTTATAGTAGTGGTAGTGACTGCAGTAGAAATGATAGTTGAAAAAGTAGGTAAATGAAAACATTAATTGATTGATTGATTGGTTGGTTGGTTGGTTGATAAGAAATTATAGCCTGAACATGTGAAAGTTGGTTTGGTGTCTAGCTTCCCAGTTTAAGAGTGACAATTATTGATGTTGGGTTTATATGCTAATTTATGCACATTTAAATAGTTAGAATTATATAGTTTTTAAAAATGTTTGTAGCTGAAATGGCAGCAGTAGCATTCAAAATGTCTACCACTGTGTTCTTATGTTTAGCATTGAATCCATGAAATGACATGATAATTTATGAAAATTTTAATTGTTTATAATATTTAAAGGTTAGGATAGCCTGGACGTTTTAAAGTTGGTCTTGTAGCTTAAAATGGCCAAGGAGCAGGAGCATGTTGAATAGCTACCACTGTATTCACATGGTTGTTATTCAAACCTATGTTCACTTATGTACATTTTAAATGGTTATAGTTGAAAAGGTATAGATAGATGGAACGCTTGAACAGTTCAAGAGTTACCATTACTGTTAGTGGGTTATTGAATGCAAATTTAAAGTTTGTTTGGAGCTTTCGGAGGTAGAAAAAGCTCATGCTTGATGCTTAGGTGGAGACTGGTTGAGCAGCTCAGATTGTCTGGACAAGAACAAATGACCAGTTTCCCAGCTTCAGACAATAACACATTCTTGACCAGGTACGGATGTCGCATTATCAAGGACCTCAGCCTCCCGAGCCACGGCCTGTTCACCCCGCTATCATCCAGAAGGCGAGGTCAGTACAGATGCATCAAAGCTGGGACCGAGAGACTGAAAAACAGCTTCTATGGCAAGGCCATCAGACTGTTAAATAGCCATCACTAGTCGGCATCCATCCAGTACCCTGCCCTGAACAAAGTCACTGTCACTAGCCGGCTACCACCCAGTTACTAAACCCTGCACCTTAGAACAGGGTTCCCCAACTCGTGGCCCACGGGCTGAATTTGGCCAGCAGGTTTTCTGACAAAAATAAATAAATAAATATATTATTTTTTACTTTCATTGTTGGACATAAAATACAGTTTAAAAAAAAACTGGAAATCAGCTCGAAGTGATTTTAATTTAAGAAATCTGATTCCAGGTATTCCCATGCATAATAGAGAGACACGTGATTGTATACAAATGTAAGCAAGGTTTGAAATTATTGTGTTTTAGTCAAACATGATATCTGCTTGGGCTTCTTGCGGTCAATTTGCAGTCTACAAATTATTTATTCCTGAAAAATCTACACACAATACCACATAATGACAAAGCAAAAAAAAAAAAAAAAAAATGCAAATGTATAAAAAAATATATAAAACAGAAATATGTAATTTACATAATTATTCAGACCCTTGGCTATGAGACTCGAAATTGAGCTCAGGTGCATCCTGTTTCCATTGATCATCCTTGAGATGTTTCTACAACTTGATTGGAGTCCACCTGTGGTAAATTCAATTGATTGGACAAGATTTGGAAAGGCACACACCTGTCTATATAAGGTCCCACAGTTGACAGTGCATGAAACCAAGCCATGAGATTGAAGTAATTGTCCGTAGAGCTCCAAGAAAGGATTGTGTAAAAGGCACAGATCTGGGGAAGGGCACCAAAAAATGTCTGTAGCATTGAAGGTTCCGAAGAACACAATGGCCTCCATCATTCTTAAATGGAAGAAGTTTGGAACCACCTAGAGCTGGCCGCCAGGCCAAACTGAGCAATCGGGGGAGAAGGGCCTTGGTTAGGGAGGTGACCAAGAACCCGATGGTCACTCTGACAGAGCTCCAGAGTTCCTCTGTGGAGATGAGAGAACCTTCCAGAAGGACAACTATCTCTGCAGAATTCCACCAATCAGGTCTTTGTGGTAGAGTGGCCAGACGGAAGCCACTCCTCAGTAAAAGGCACATGACAACTCCGCTTGGAGTTTGACAAAAGGAAACAGATTATCTGGTCTGATGAAGCCAAGATGGAACTCTTTGGCCTGAATGCCAAGTGTCCCTACAGTGAAGCCCGGTGGTGGCAGCATCATGCTGTGGGGATGTTTTCAGCAGCAGGGACTGGGAGACTAGTCAGGATCGAGGGAAAGATGAACGCTAAAGTACAGAGATCCTTAATGAAAACCTGCTCCAGAGCACTCAGGACCTCAGACTGGGGCTCACCTTCCAACAGGACAACAACCCTAAGCACATTTTTATATTACCTTTATTTAACTAGGCAAGTCAGTTAAGAACAAATTCTCATTTACAATGACAGCCTAGGAACAGTGCCTTGTTCAGGGGCAGAATGACAGATTTTTACCTTGTCTGCTCTGGGATTCGATCTAGCAACCTTTCGGTTCCTGGCCCAACACTCTAACCACTAGGCTACCTGCCGCCCCCATAGATAAGACAACGCAGGAGTGGCTTCGGGGTGAGTCTCTGAATGTCCTTGAGTGACCCAGCCAGAGCCCGGACTTGAACCCGATCAAACATCTCTGGAGAGACCTGAAAATAGCTGTGCAGCGACGCTCCACATCCAACCTGACAGATCTTGAGAGGATATGCAGAGAAGAATGTGAGAAACTCCCCAAAAACAGGTGTGCCAAGCTTGTAGCATCATATCCAAGAAGACTCGAGGCTGTAATCATTGCCAAAGTTGCTTCAATAAAGTACTGAGTAAAGGGTCTGAATACTTACGTAAATCTTATATTTCAGTTTTTTTTTAATAGTTTGCAAACATTTCTAAAAACCTCTTCTTGCTTTGTCTTTATGGGGTATTTGTGTAGATTGAACAATTTAATTAATTTTTAAATAAGGTTGTAACATAACAAAATGTTTTTTAAAAAGTGAAGGTGTCTGAATACTTTCTGAATGCACTGTATATAGTCATATGATAAAGTAACTACACCCCTGGAAAGTGTTTTATTTTATTTATTTTTTACATATTCCAAGCAATTCGAAGTACATCATTCCACTGTCCGACGGATCATCTATAAATTGAGAAAATTCCAGACCACACGCAATCTACCTAGGACAGGTCATCCTACTAAATTCAGCCCTAGAGCTGGCCGAAAGATGCTCATAGAAGTCTCTAAGAACCCCAGGGTAACATCAAGGGATCTATAGACATCTCTTGCCACAATCAATGTCGAAGTGCATGAGTCAACAGTCAGAAAGAGACTTGACAAACCTACGTGGGAGGTCAGGAAGGAAGAAGCCTCTGCTCTTCAAAAAACAATATCAAGACACAACTGACGTTTCCCAGACAACACCTGGGTAAAGACCAACACTACTGGAACAATGTGCTCTGGACAGATGAGACAAAGGTGGAGTTGTTTGGTCGCAATGCCAGACGCCATGTTTGACGAAAATGAAACACTGCCTTTGAACAGAAGAAACTCATACCAATCGTAAAGCATGGAGGTGGTGGCATTATAGTTTGGGACTGCTTTGCTACCTCAGGGCCTGGCCAACTTCCCATCATTGAGTCAGCCATAAATTCCATATTGATTGATATGAGCAACTTTTTTTCTCCAATGAAATGAAATGAAATTTTATTGGTCACATATACATGGTTAGCAGATGTTAATGCGAGTGTGGCAAAATGCTTGTGCTTCTAGTTCTGACAGTGCAGTAATATCTAACAAGTAATTTAACAATTCCCAACAACTACCTAATACACACAAATCTAAAGGGGTGAATGAGAATATGTACACACTACCGTTCAAAAGTTTGGGGTCACTTAGAAATGTCATTGTTTTTGAAAGAAAAGCAATTTTTTGGTCCATTAAAATAACATCAAAATGATCAGAAATACAGTGTAGACATTGTTAATGTTGTAAATGACTATTGTAGCTGGAAACGGCTGATTTTTAATGGAATATCTACATAGGCGTACAGAGGCCCATTATTAGCAACCATCACTCCTGTGTTCCAATGGCATGTTGTGTTAGCTAATCCAAGTTTATAATTTTAAAAAGCTAATTGATCATTAGAAAACCCTTTTGCAATTACATTAGCACAGCTGAAAACTGTTGTTCTGATTAAAGAAGCAATAAAACTGGCCTTCTTCAGACTAGTTGAGTATCTGGAGCATCAGCATTTGTGGGTTCGATTACAGGCTTAAAATGGCCAGAAACAAAGGCCTTTATTCTGAAACTCGTCAGTCTATTCTTGCTCTGAGAAATGAAGGCTATTCCATGCGAGAAATTGCCAAGAATCTGAAGATCTCTTACAACACTGTGTACTACTCCCTTCACAGAACAGCGCAAACTGGCTCTAACCAGAATAGAGAGAGGAGTGGGAGGCCCCGGTGCACATCTGAGCAAGAAGACATGTACATTAGAGTGTCTAGTTTGAGAAACAAAGTTCCTCTATCCAGTGTCTGTGTTCTTTTGCCCATCTCAATCTATTATTTTTATTGGCCAGTCTGAGATATGGCTTTTTCTTTGCAACTCTGCCTAGAAGGCCAGCATCCCGGAGTCGCCTCTTCACTGTTGACATTGAGACTGGTGTTTGCGGGTACTATTTAATGAAGCTGCCAGTTGAGGACTTGTGAGGCGTCTGTTTCTCAAACTAGACACTAATGTACTTGTTCTCTTGCTCAGTTGTGCACCGGGGCCTCCCACTCCTCTTTCTATTCTGGTTATAGTCCGTTTGCACATTCAGGGCTCGAAGCACCCAGTTTATAATATAATATAGAATTCAAACAATAGAATACAGCTCTATTGTAAAGCTGTCGTCTGCATATGCTGCCACTTACACTGGTTCCATAAGCTTGGCTTGATTGCTCTGTAATCTGAAAAACACGGGGAGCACGTTTACTTTTTGCAGAAACAGACTGGCACTGAGATAATAATAAAAATGTTGAAGGCTAAGACTTGCTTGGGGTACCAGTCTGTTTGTGCCATCATGCCAATTCTTGTTATGCCAATGATGGAAAGGAGTTGACATGATGCCACTCCTTGTCATGTTTGGGATGAAAAGGAGTGGCATGATGGCACAAACAGATCTGGGACCAGACTATGGTTGGTTGATTAAGTAATACAAATGTATTAATAGTATAAAGAGTATAGTACGGTGCAGGTTCAACAGGTGTGTACAGTCAGGATCCACACGTACTCACTCACCTGTGATTCAGCACAGCCTGGTGATGCACCTGGCGCCATGTTAACACTTCATAATTCTTACTGGGACCCTCACTGACAGATAGACAGCAGAGAAAGAAGAGAGAGAGAGTGGTTCAGTTAGTAGAGCATGGCGTTTGCAACACCAGGGTTGTGGATTTCTCCCATTCGTCTCTGCAGATCCTCTCAAGCTCTGTCAGGTTGGATGGAGAGCATTGCTGCACAGCTATTTTCAGATCTCTCAAGAGATGTCCAATTGGGTTCAAGTCCGGGCTCTGGCTGGGCCATTCAAGGACATTGAAACTTGTCTCAAAGCCACTCCTGCTTTGTCTTGGCTGTGTGCTTAGGGTCGTTGTCCTGTTGGAAGGTGAACCTTCAACCCAGTCTGAGGTCCTGAGCGCTCTGGATCAGGTTTCCATTAAGGATCTCTCTGTACTTTGCTCTGTTCATCTTTGCCTCAATTCTGACTAGTCTCCCTTTCCATCGTTCTGAAAAACATCTCCCACAGCATGATGCTGCCACCACCATGCTTCACCGTAGGGATGGTGCCAGGTTTCCTCCAGACGTGATGCTTGGCATTCAGGCCAAAGAGTTCAATCTTGGTTTCATCAGATCAGAGTATCATGTTTCTCATTTCTCATGGTCTGAGAGTCTTTAGGTGCATTTGGGCAAACTCCAAGCGGGCTGTCATGTGCCTTTTACTGAGGAGTGGCTTCTGCCTGGCCACTCTTCCATAAAGGCCTGATTGGTGGAGTGCTGTAGAGATGGTTGTCCTTCTGGAAGGTTCTCCCATCTCCACAGAGGAACTCTAGAGCTCTGTCAGAGTTTCCATCAGGTTCTTGGTCTTCTCCCTGACCAAGACCTTTCTTCCCGATTGCTCAGTTTGGCCAGGTGGCCAGCTCTAGGAAGAGTCTTGGTGGTTCCAAACTTCTTCCATATAAAAATGATGGAGGCCACTGTGTTCTTCGGGACCTTCAACGCTGCAGAATTTTTTTGGTACCCTTCCCAAATCTGTGCCTTGACACAATCTGGTCTTGGACCTCTACGGACAAATTTTGGAACAGGTGGACACCAATCAAGTTGTATAAACATCAAGGATGATCAATGGAAACTGGATGCATCTGAGCTCAATTTCGTGTCTCACAGCAAAGGGTCTGAATACTTATGTAAATAAGGTATTTATGTTTTTATTAGTTAATACATTTGCAAAAAATTCTAAAAACCTGTTTTCGCTTTGTCTTCATTGGGTATTGTGTGTAGCTAGCTGAGGATTTTTTTTGTTTAATCAATTTTAGAATAAGGCTGTAACGTAACGAAATGTGAACAAAGTCATGGGGTCTGACTACTTTCCAAAGGCACTGAAGGTCAGTAATCCTGGTATTATCTACTGGGTTTACAGTGCCCTCTGTAATTATTGGGACTGAAGGTCAGTAATCCTGGTATTATCTACTGGGTTTACAGTGCCCTCTGTAATTATTGGCAGTGAAGGTCAGTAATCCTGGTATTATCTACTGGGTTTACAGTGCCCTCTGTAATTATTGGGACTGAAGGTCAGTAATCCTGGTATTATCTACTGGGTTTACAGTGACTGAAGGTCAGTAATCCTGGTATTATCTACTGGGTTTACAGTGACTGAAGGTCAGTAATCCTGGTATTATCTACTGGGTTTACAGTGCCCTCTGTAATTATTGGGACAGTGCAGCATGTTTTCTTCATTTGGCTCTATACTTCAAGACTTTGGATTTGAAATCAAACAATGACTATGAGGATAAAGGGGAGTGGAAACACTTTAGAGAGTAAATCTAAAACAAAGAGATATATTCAATCCACTAATACTAAATATGTGCATTTAACATAAAAACGTCTTTATATTTAGTATTTTGATCGTCAACAAGGTTTATTTGAGCTATGGGCAGCGCCATTTTAAATTGCCATAGTAATGACGTCACTGGTAGGAACCAGCAAATTGTCTGTGGTATTGAGTTTTCGCACGGAGGGTGAATCGAAGAGAGTGAGGTTAGGTGTGGACAACAAGTAGTAATTCAAACATGAACTGTATAGAGCCAGGCTGTATGAATTGGCTCCCAAAAAGATCCCTCTGTAAACTACCATCGGCTGCCCAAGGACCCACAACTTTTGAAGAAGTGGCTCCATGTCCTGAAGAGGAAAGATGTGACAGCTCGAGCTAGCAGGATCTGCAGACAGCACCTGGCTGAGGGACACTTCGGATGAAGGGCACTTTCGATCGGGCAACCGGTAGTTTCCGATTGGAAACGAGTCATTAGCCTACATTGAAACCCTCTGCTTGCGCCTCCATTGAGGGTTATGGTGTAGGGGTTACTGACCGACCATCATCAACGTCGCTGACTTTGGAGTCAAGCAAAAGTGACTGAATGGAGGAGGCGATGCGAGTCAATGCAATGGAACCTGAGGTAACGCTAACCAGTCATGACTGTTGTTGACTAGGCTAGCGTTAGACACTGGACAACTTTGTTGCAACTCTAGTTGAAGGTAACTAGCTAATTGCATCTGAAGTGTTTTGTGTAACACCCCCCAGCAAATAACGTTGCTAACTGCAACTAAAATTGCAACACAATTTATCCGTGTACCCCTGTTATTAGGTAACAGTAGTTACTGTAGCTAGCTTCCACCTCAGTCAAGTACTGTAATACAGTTTGTTTACAGATTTTGTTTTGTAATGTTTTAACTCCACCTCATTCAGCTAGACTGAAGTTGACAGCTAATGTTTGCTGAGAAATAAATGTCCCTGTATTTGCTGTGTGTGTGTGTTGACAAAGCATACAACAGGTAGGTTGTTAATGCCAACGTATAGATTTGGGTTCAGTTGTCTTAAAACGTTTGTTTGTTTTCAGGATGAACATCTCCATCCCGGAAAATGTTTTCATCCTGGAGGAGACTGTGCAGGAGGCAGGTGATACATGCAAATACATGTTATTTCTAAGGCTATTGCTTATTTCAAGTATATGCAGTGATTATTGAATATAACTATAGCCTAATCGATGCCTTAATCGTTTTCTACCAACAGGAAAGATCAGTTAGTGCAGCATGCCAAAAC
This sequence comes from Salvelinus alpinus, assembly GCF_045679555.1. NCBI lineage: Eukaryota > Metazoa > Chordata > Actinopteri > Salmoniformes > Salmonidae > Salvelinus > Salvelinus alpinus. Next base: position 37,221,356 of record NC_092109.1, on the reverse strand, counting down.
TGACCCCTAGGTGCCAGAGTGTTCCTGTCCTGTGGTGGACAAGAGGTCCACTGGGATCATCACTAAAGAGCTCAGAGCCCAGATAGATTGCGCTCACAACCATCAGTATACAACCGAGGCCTGCCCCTATACGCCACAGATGGAGCTGACGGAGAGTGAGATCAGTGAAGACCAGAACTCACTGTATGAACCTGAGAGCTCAGAATCACAATCATCACAGTACGAGATATACTATCGATCACTTTGGGGGAGCGGGCTGGTGTCCCGAAAATGGAGAAGGAGCAGGTCATTCAACAGCGAATTCAAAGATACACCCACCCATAAAGGGAATCGGAGTGAAGATGTTTTTCCCATTGATTAAAAAAAAATAAATTCAATGGATGTGCTACTATGTCCCGGTTCTGCTTTTCCGACTCTCTCTCAACCTATTAATGCTCAGCTATGAAAAGCCAACTGACATTTGCTTCTGAGGTGTTGAACTGTTGCACCCTCTATATCCACTGTGGTTATTATTTTGATGTAAAAAGGGCTTTTGATTGATTGATTGTTTGCTGTGCTGGATGCTGTGTATTCACTAACATTCTGAATGATGGAAATGTTTATCGTATCTGTAACATATTTTGGTGTGTATTTATCTGCATCTTAACTTCTTAATGTGGCAATCAGCAGTAGAAACAATAAAGTGTCTCCCTGCTCCTCTCGGTAAATAGCTGAGGGGTGGGACTGGAGAAATGTAACTACTCTCAAATTCATAGACAGAGATATAGATGCAAGGACTGACCATCCATGATATCAAAATTGTAATCCTGTTTGCAAAATTGTGATCTGTTTCCACTACCATGTACCCAGTTCGCCTTGGATAAAGGTGTCTGCTGAATGGCATATTATTAAAGTCTACTTTGACTCTGCCAACTAGTTGCCCGTGTGTGTACCATTCCTTTCCAATAGATGGCAGCCAAAGCTAGGTGAAGTCACTACTCTAGCGACAGGGACATGGGATTAGTGTGCACTGAAAGTTGTTAACTTCAAAGCAAGTTTATCTGGTTACACTTGAACCTGTTGTAATAGTGGACAAGCTAACTAACACTATTTTTACATACAACCCAGGCATTAGGTCTATGTCTTAGGCTAGATTTACTAAATTACTTTTAATCAGTGCCTTTGCTTCTGGCTATGCGCGCTTTATGGAAGAAACGGCACACGCAGGGATGAGACACCGTACACCTCGTCCAATTCTCCCTTGTACCGATAGGGTGAACTAGCGATAAGCTGCCAGCCTGTATGCTTTGCAAACAAAATCATAAGAAAAATGTGTCTGATACCGAAACTAAATCACAATGTATTTATAACGAGCACCCCCCATTATTGGTTAGAATGAGATTTCATTAATCATGATGTTGTCTGCGAATCGAACTCTGGTCGTCTAAAGGTAAATTTGTTATCAAAGTGCCAAACAGCGCTGACGATAAACATCTTTATAGGATATATATATATATATATATATATTGAACACCTACCCACTACTGATATTATTACATTTTAAAAATGTATTATTTAACCTTTCTTTAACTAGGCAAGTCAGTTAAGAACAAATTCTTATTTACAATGACGGCCTTGGAACAGTGGGTTAACTGCCTTGTTCAAGGGCAGAACGACAGATTTCTACCTTGTCAGCTCGGGGATTTGATCTGGCAACCTTTCGGTTACTGGCCCAACGTTCTAACCACTAGGCTACCTGCCTACCTTAACAAGAACATTTTCACCAATTATTTAACTGGCATGTCGTCTGCTGACTGGTCGTGTAACCTCTTCTGCCAGGAAGTCCTTCATAAGGATTAGTAACACAATAAATAAATCGCCACAGACTGACAGGAGCCTCTGACTAGATGTAATACAGCCACCATCCACTGGGATTTTGTACTGTATCGCCACCATCTCTCTACAACACACACACTCATACTCTAGCCACACACACACTCATACTCTAGCCACACGCACACTCATACTCTAGCCACACGCACACTCATACTCTAGCCACACACACACTCATACTCTAGCCACACACACACTCTAGCCACACACACACTCATACTCTAGCCATTACTTGGCAGCATCCCCACTCACACCAGTTTGTGTTTGCCTACGCCAACCCTCTAGCTGAGGTGTTTCAGGCGGCATATCAGTGTTGTGACTGCTACGAGAACGAACTCTTTGACCTGGGGCAACGGTCGGCTCAAACATGAACGGCTTCAGTGGGTTTATTGGCTCCCTAACTAACAATTATTTCATTCTCTGTAATAAACTCATTCTCAGACTTGGAGCTACTCTGTAAACTCAGCCATTTTGTGGTGTTCCAAAATGCTCTCTCCTGCCAGTGACGCAACAATGCCAATATGGCGATGTACACTTACAGTTAGCTGGCGTTCTATATCATAGTGTTTCCATTCCCCTTTAAAGACTTTTTGTACATAGTCCCCCCCATTTTAGGGGAGAAAAAAATATTGGGACAAATTCACTTATGTGTATTTAAGCAGTATAACGTTATGTATTTGGTCCCATATTCATAGCATGCAATGATTACATCAAGCTTATGACTACAAATTTGATGGATACATTTGCTGGTAGCATCCACATTAATGTGATGAGTAATTATACTCTTATTTATCATAAAAGTGACTCCAAAATGACACAGCACATTATTTACCATTCATTTCTATTGGGCACAAAATAATCTGAAACACAATTAAAACAAACAGCTAATGCATCCAACAAATGGGTAGAACTTTAGCCACACTTTACAGTACAGCTTTCACCCAGCTTTAACCACACCTTACAGCACAGCATTCACCCAGCTTTAACCACACCTTACAGCACAGCATTCACCCAGCTTTAACAACACCTTACAGCACAGCTTTCACCCAGCTTTAACCACACCTTACAGCACAGCTTTCACCCAGCTTTAACCACACCTTACAGCACAGCATTCACCCAGCTTTAACCACACCTTACAGCACAGCATTCACCCAGCTTTAACCACACCTTACAGCACAGCTTTCACCCAGCTTTAACCACACCTTACAGCACAGCTTTCACCCAGCTTTAACCACACCTTACAGCACAGCTTTCACCCAGCATTGTAATACATGTTTTCTTACTTGAGAGAGACAGATGCGCAGCGTGAGAAGACAAGCCTTTGATGAGGAGAATAAAAAAATGAAACAATAGTGATGACAATAAAAACTTAAAAAAAGTTCAAATGTAGGCTACAGCTTCTCAAATGTCATTACCAGCAGAGAACCATTCCCCCAGCCATTACTAAAGTAAGTAGCCAGTGTTCACGCTCTGGAGAAGAAGGAAAAAAACTGTCATTAACAACCAACAATATGAGATAAAGGAAAATTAATTTCTGCTAAATAAGAAGTACTGTAACTAGAGTACCAGTCAAAGTTTGGACACACCTACTCATTCCAGAGTTTTTCTTATTTTTAATATTTCCTACATTGTAGAATAATAGTGAAGACATCAACTATAAAATAACACATATGGAATCACGTAGTGACCAAAAAAAGTGTAAAAAAAATCTAAATACATTTGAAATTTTTCAAAGTAGCCACCCTTTGCCTTGATGACAGCTTTGCACACTCTTGGCATTCTCTCAACCAGCTTCATGGGGTAGTCACCTGGAATCCATTTCAATTAACAGGTGCCTTGTTAAATGTTCATTTGTAGAATTTCTTTCCTTCTTAATGCGTTTGAGCCAATCAGTTGGGTTGTGACATGGTAGGGGTGGTATACAGAAGATAGCCCTATTTGGTAAAAGACCAAGTCCATATTATGGCAAGAACAGCTCAAATAAGCAAAGAGAAACGCCAGTCCATCATTACTTTAAGACCAGTGAAACTCTGTCCTTTGGTCTGATGAGTCCAAATTTGAGATTTTTGCTTGCAACCACCCTGTCTTTCTGAGACGCAGAGTAGGTGAACGGATGATCTCCACATCATTCACCACAGTCGAGAGTGGATGAAACATTAATGTTTGAATAAACCCTAGTTTAGTTGTTTTCTGTTAAGTTAAACAGCATTTATCTTGCCAGTTACATCTGTCATCTAAATAGCAGCCAGTTTCTGCTCTGCTTGCTTTTACAACTCGGTGATAGAACGCAACAGATACAGTGCATTCGGAAAGTATTCAGACCCATTGACATTTCTCAAATTTAGTTACAGCCTTATTTGTTTTTTCCCCTCATCAATCTACACACAATACCCCATAATGACAAAGCAAAAGCAGGTTTTTCTAAATGTTTGCTTTTTTTTTTTTATATAAAACTGAAATATCACATTTACATACGAATTCAGACCCTTTACTCAGTACTTTGTTGAAGCACCTTTGGCAGCGATTACAGCCTCAAGTCTTCTTGGTTATTTCATTTTTTATTTATTTATCCTTTAATTAACTAGGCAAGTCAGTTAAGTACAAATTCTTAATTACAAAGACAGCCTACACCGGCCAATCCCGGACGACGCTGGGCCAATTGTGCGCTGCCCTATGTGACTCACACTAACGACCGGATGTGATGCGGCCTGGATGTGAACCAGGGTGTCTGTAGTGACGCCTCTAACAATGAGATGCAGTGCCTTAGACCGCTGCGCCACTCGGGAGCCCCATGACACTACAAGCTTGGCACACCTGTATTTGGGGAGTTTCTCCCATTCTTCTCTGTAGATCCTCTCAAGCTCTGCCAGGTTAGATGGGGAGCATCGCTGCACAGCTATATTCAGGTCTCTCCAGAGATGTTTGATCAGGTTCAAGTCCGGGCCCCGCTGGGCCACTCAAGGACATTAGGAGACTTGTCCCGAAGCCACACCTGCGTTGTCCTAGCTGTGTGCTTAGAAAGTCCTGTTGGAAGGTGAACCTTTGCCCTAGACTGAGGTCATGAGCGCTCTGGAGCAGGTTATCACAGCTCTCTCTGTACTTTTCTCCGTTCATCTTTCCCTCGATCCTGAATAGTCTCCCAGTCCCTGCCGCTGAAAAACACCCCCACAGCATGATGCTGCCACAAACATGCTTCACAGTAGGGATGGTATTGGCCAGGTGATGAGCGGTGCCTGGTTTCCTCCAGACGTGACACTTGGCATTTAGGCCAAAGGGTTCAATCTTGGTTTCAACCGACCAGAGAATGTTTTAGGTGCCTTTTGGCAAACTCTTTGTGGGCTGTCATGTGCCTTTTACTGAGAAGTGGCTTCAGTCTTGCCACTCTACCATAAAGGCCTGATTGTTGGCGCGCTGCAGATATGGTTGTCCTGATGGAAGTTTCTCCCATCTCCACAGAGGCACTCTGGAGCTCTGTCAGAGTGACCATCGGGTTCTTGGTCACCTCCCTGACCAAGGACTTTCTCCCCTAATTTATCGGTTTGGCCGGGCAGCCAGCTCTAGGAGGAGTCTAGCATCACTACTCTGGACGGTTCTGACTTAGAATATGTGGACAACTAAAAATACCTAGGTGTCTGGTTAGACTGTAAACTCTCCTTCCAGACTCACGTTAAGCATCTCCAATACAAAATTAAATCTAGAATCGGCTTCCTATTTCGCAACAAAGCCTCCTTCACTCATGCTGCCAAACATACCCTCATAAAACTGACTATCCTACCGATCCTTTATGTGTAACTCTGTGTTCTTGTTTTTGGTCGCACTGCTTTGCTTTATCTTGGCCAGGTCGCAGTTGTAAATGAGAACTTGTTCTCAACTGGCCTACCTGGTTAAATAAAGGTGAAATAAAATGAAATAATATATGCATATTTTTTAAATGAAGGTCTGATTCACACAGTCAAATCAAATTGTATTGGTCACAAGTGTAGACCTTACAGTGAAATGCTTACAAGCCCTTAACCAAAAATGCTTTTGGAAGTTAAGATTTTTTTATTAAGTAAAAAATAGATAAGAAAAAAATTGAAAATGAAAGTAACAAATAATTAAACAGCAGCAGTCAAATAAAAAGCGAGGCCATATACACGGGATACCGGTACAGAGTCCATGTGCGGGGGCATCGGTTAGTTGAGTTAATATGTACATGTAGGTAGAGTTAAAGTGACTATGCATAGATGATAAACAGAGAGTAGCAACAGCGTAATAGAGGGGTCTGGGTAGCCCTTTGATTAGCTGTTCAGGAGTCTGATGGCTTGGGGGTAGAAGCTGTTAAAAAGCCTTTTGGCCCTCGACTTGGTGCTCCGGTACTGCTTGCCGTGCGGTAGCGGAGAGAACAGTCTATGACTAGGGTGGCTGGAGTCGTTGAACATTTTTAGGGCTTTCCTCTGATACAGCCTGATAGAGGTCCTGCATGGCAGGAAGCTTGGCCCCAGTGATGTACTGGGCCATACGCACTACCCTCTGTAAGGCCTTGCGGTCGGAGGCTGAGCAGTTGCCATACCAGGCAGTGATGCAACCAGTCAGGATGCTCTCGATGGTGCAGCTGTAGAACCTTTTGAGGATCTGAGGACCCATGCCAAATCTTTTCAGTCTCCTGAGGGGTAATAGCCTTTGTCGTGCCCTCTTCACGACTGTCTTGGTGTTGTCTTGGTGTGTTTGGTCCATGATAGTTTGTTGGTGATGTAGACACCAAGGAACTTGAAGCTCTCAAACTTTTCCACTACAGCCTGATGAGAATGAGGGCGTGCTCGGTCCTCGTCCTGTAGTCAACAATCATCTCCTTTGTCTTGATCACGTTGAGGGAGAGGTTGTTGTCCTGGCACCACACGACCAGGTCTCTGACCTCCTCCCTATAGGCTGTGTCATTGTTGTCGGTGATTAGGCCTACCACTGTTGTGTCATCGGCAAACTTGATGATGGTGTTGGAGTCGTGCCTGGCCATGCAGTCATGAGTGAACAGGAGTAGAGGAGGGGACTGAGCACGCACCCCTGAGGGGCCCCCGTGTTGAGGATCAGCGGGGCGGATGTGTTGTTACCTACCCGTACCACCTGGGGGCGGCCCATCACGAAGTCCTGGATCCAGTTGCAGAGGTGGTGTTGAACGCTGAGCTGTAGTCAATGAATAGCATTCTCACATAGGTGTTCCTTTTGTCCAGGTGGGAAAGGGCAGTGTTGAGCTCGGAACATTTTCCAGTCTGTGCTAGCAAAACAGTCCTGTAGCTTAGTATCTGCTTCATCTGACAACTTTCTTATTGACCGAGTCACTGGTGCTTCCTGCTTTTGTTTTTGCTTGTAAGCAGGAATCAGGAGAATATAATTATGGTCAGATTTGCCAAATGGAGGGCGAGGGAGAGCTTTGTACACGTCTCTATGTGTGGAGTAAAGGTGGTCTAGAGTTTTTTTCCCCTCTGGTTGCACATTTAACATGCTGATAGAAATTAGGTAAAACTGATTTGAGTTTTCCTGCATTAAAGTCCCCGGCCAGTAGGAGCGCCACCTCTGTATTAACGTTTTCCTGTTTTCTTATGGCCGTATACAGCTCATTGAGTGCGGTCTTAGTGCCAGCATCGGTCTGCTGTGGTATGTAGACAGCTACGAAAAATATAGATGTAAACTCTTGGTAAATAGTGTGGTTTACAGGTTATCATGAGATACTCTACCTCAGGTGAGCAAAACCTTGAGACTTCCTTTGATTTCATGCACAAGCTGTTGTTTACAAACATGCATAGGCCACCGCCCTGTGTCTTACCAGATGCTGCTGTTCTATCCTGCCGAAAAAGCTTAAAACCCGCCAGCTGTATGTTAATCATGTCGTCGTTCAGCCACGACTCGGTGAAACATAAGATATTACAGTTATTAATGTCCCGTTGGTAGGATATATGTGCTTGTAGTTCGTCTATTTAATGATCGATTAATTGTAAGTTGGCTAATAGGACCGATGGTAAAGGTAGATTACCCTCTCGGCGACGGATCCTAACAAGGCACCCGGACCGTCGTCCCCCATGCCGCCGTCTTTTCCGCCTGCGAATGACAGGGATGAGGGCCTTGTCAGGTGTCTGGAGTAAATCCTTCCCGTCCGATTCGTTGAGCAAGAATTCCTCCAGTACGGGGTGAGTAATCGCTGCCCTGATATCAAGAAGATCTTTTCGGTATTAAGACACGGTGGCAGAAACATTATGTACAAAGTGAGTTACAAATAATGCGAAAAAACGTACACATTAGCACAATTAGTTACGGGATCGTAAAACGGCGGCCATATCCTTCTGCGCCATTATTAAGCAAAAACCAGTCTTATCTGAACAGTTGATGTTGAGACGTGTCTGTTACTTGAACTCTGTGATGCATTTATTTGGCCTGCAATTTCTGAGGCTGGTAACTCTAATGAACTTATCCTCTGCAGGAGAGGTAACTCTGGGTCTTAATTTCCTGTGGCGGTCCTCATGAGAACCAGTTTCATCATAGCGCTTGATGGTTTTTGCGTTTGTACTTGAAGAAACTTTCCGAGTTCTTGACATTTTCCACATTGACTGACCTTCATGTCTAAAGTAATGATGGACTGTCATTTCTCTTTGCTTATTTGAGCTGTTCTTGTCATAATATGGACTTGGTCTTTTACCAAATAGGGCTATCTTCTGTATACCAACGCTTCCTTGTCACAACACAACTGATTGGCTCAAATGCATTAAGAAGGAAAGAAATTCCACAAATTAACTTTTAACAAGGCACACCTGTTAATTGAAATGCATTCCAAGTGACTACCTCATCAAGCTGGTTGAGAGAATGCCAGGAGATAAAGCTTTCATCAAGACAAAGGATTTCTACTTTGAATAATCTCATATACATTTTGATTTGTTTAACACTTTTTTGGTTACTAGATGATTCCATATATGTTTTTCATAGCTTTGATGTCTTCACTATTATTCTACAATGTATAAAATAGTTAAAAAAATAAAAAATCCTGGAATGAGTACTGTAGGTGTATCCAAACTTGTGACGGGTACTCTGTGTATTAAAGTAGTCCAAAGTTTAGTATTTGGTCCCATATTCCTAGCATGCAATGACTACATCAAGCTTGTACAAACTTGTTAGATCCATTTGCTGTCTGTTTTGCTTGTTTCGGATTATTTTCGTCAATAGTGTAGTGTCATTTTGGAGTCACTTTCATTGTAAATATGAATATAATGTTTCTAAACACTTCTGTATTAATGTCGATGCCACTATGATTATGGATAGTCCTGAATGAATCGTTAATACTGATGAGTGAGAAAGTTATAGATACACAATATCATACTCCCTCCCCCCAAAAATGCTACCCTCCCCTGTTATAATGCTGAGAGGTTAGCATGTCTGGGGGTATCACATCTGTGCGTCTGTAAACTGTCTTTAGTCTTTATAAAAGTAAAGTCATACAGGAGTTCCGGCGACGATGTGGAGAGGAGCAGCAGCTAACTAACGAGGTTGTGTAGCTCCAAACCGATTTTAACAAATTATTCAGCGCCTAGTTATACATTTTGTTAATTAACTAATTGTCCAAGATATCGGTTACATGGGAAAATGACTTAGAAACGCACAAAAACAGACACTTTTGACGAAAACATTGTTTCTACCTGCAGCTTCTGCTAGCAAGGAAAATGGCGGAGAATAACAGCCTGATGACCCAGTTCTAAAGGAGATTCTCAAAATGAACAAAAATCTAGAAGAGAAAATTGCGAAGATGTGGCTGAAATAAAACACAGTGGGCACACTGAAAACAAAAGTGGACACTCGACCACCAAGTTACAAACGCCGAAGAGAGGATATCAACATTGGAGGACAAGAACACCCGCCTAAACAACACTTGAAAAAAATCGAAATCCACATAAATACAGTGGATTGTGTGAAAGACATTTTACGCAATTTATTTCAGGACACACTAGAGGATGTTACCAACATGACCATTGAGAGAACACATCGGACACCGAAGACACTGCGCCCAGTACCAGCCCCACGCAACCCCCGGCCTGTCCTGGTGAAATTCTTACCATACATACACTGACAGGGAGAAGGTCCGGCTCAGAGCAAAATAATTTAGGACTTTTCACTGGTAAGGGACAAAGGTGGAGTTTTTCCCTGACTTTTCCAATGAGGTTCAGGACAAGAGAGATGCATTCACGGAGGTGAGACATATGTGCATGAAACGGGGACTGAAATACTCCTTGCAATACCTTGCCGCGTTCTGGATTACTGTGAGAGGATCACTACATCGATTCAGAGACCCAAAGAAGTGTGTCGCGGACATCAATGAGGCCAAACAATCTGAGTAGTGTGGTAGGCTATGGAGGATCCACATGATGGCAGTGGTTCATCACGGATAGACTACCATTTCTCTACGCTGATAGAACTTCCTATGTTGTGAGTAACAGTCTCACTGAGTGTTTATGCTACAAATGCCGCCTACAATGTATCTTTCAGGTTTACAGTTAATGTCATTATCATCCTAGATTGAGCAGGATTATAGTCCAAGCATATTCTGTTTTCACTTTTATAACCGCAATAGTTGGTCAATATAGGCCTCAACAGGGGTGTTGGTGCCATGCGTGATGGGCACAACCCAAAGTGTTACTTAGTTTATGTCATCATTATTATGATTTATACCAGTCTCCCTTTGGGTGTTTGTTCTCTGCTTATATTCCTGCTTTATGGAATTAGACAGTTCGTGAGAAAGGTAATATCTTCTCTTTACGAGTATAATGATCAGCCTGTCTTTATGTTTGATGTTTTTGGTTGATCTATGTCATTTATGACATGTCATCGCTGTCGTATCAAAATGTATATGGTCATGCCTATACTTGGCGTTGGTAAAACGTTGTTATTCTGGTTGGAGCGTCAGTGCTCGGGAAGGCCTGGTTTAGGGAGGAGGGAGATTTTTTATTTTTGTATCGTGTGGAGTTGGGATATGTTTATGACATATTTGTTCTATGGGAAGTTTAGTGTTCTATTTGGGGTGCTCTACCAGCCGTTCGCGTTCTTTGATTCGATAAGCAAAGACTATACGAAACGCATTGATTTAAAAATATTCTAACAGTCGTCACGTTTTGGTCATAGTATATTTACAACCTTTCAGACATAATGACCAATGTAATTAAAATGACGGAGTAGAATGTGAACGGATTAGGTTTATGTTCTAAAAGACGGAAGGTATTGAATTATCTTAAAAACACTCAAACGTAATTATGCTCCAAGATATCCACCTGCTGGAAAAAGATGCTTCTTGGGTGGGAGACAGATGGGTGTGCAGTGCTTACTATAAAACATAACAACAAAAAAGAGGTGTGTATTCTATTTTCCAAAAATATACATGTTCAAGTGGGAAAAGAGTTAGGACAAATAGGGACAAATCTTGATTTTACTTGTAAAGGTTTCGGGACAAAATATAATATTTGAAAAATATTTATGCTCCGAATGAAGGGGACCCAGACTTCTTCCTTCAATTTAACAAAATAATATTGGGGGGGGGGGGGGGGGGTGATGCATTTTTAGATAGATCCAAAACTGGTCTTTATGATATATGGACGGATCAATCCAACCGCTGGTGATTACACATTATTTTCGAATAGGCACACTGTTTATTCACGCATCGAATATTGATATAATAACCATCATATCATCATAGGGGCGGCAGGTAGCCTAGTGGTTAGGGTGTTAGGCCAGTAACCGAAAGGTAAGAACTGACAAGGTAAAAATCTGTCGTTCTGCCCCTGAACAAGGCAGTTAACCCACTGTTCCTAGGCCATCATTGTAATTAAGAATTTGTTCTTGCCTAGTTAAATAAATAAAAATAAAAATATCGAAGTAAACTTGGAGTCACGCGATGATACGATGTTTGCTCCTCCCACTATGACTCGGGAAACCATGCAGTTTTATTAGGCTACAGATTAAATATTTATGATGACCTTTACAAGGTGGTGAAAGTACACGGTGACCTTGATGCTCCTTTCCAAATAATATCGAAGGTCTTATTCTTGTGACATGATGGTCGGTGCTTGACTGCCGTTTGACACTTATCCATAATGATCTCATCATGTAGACAAGCCTACCCACACTGTATCTTCCAACTGTTGCACTCTAGCCAAGACCAGCGTGGGCACATTTGCTACTTAATGCAGTAGAAATTAAAATGCGACGGAAACACATTGAATTTAAGATTTTTATTCGGTAGGCTACATGTTGTGTGTGCCACGTCATCAAGCACTGATTTATATCCGCAACAAGTCCATTTGGTGGAAACACACCACTAGTGGTATAATGGCAAGAACAACAAACGTATGCGGAATTTAGAATATTCGTATGAAAATATGGGTCGCTACAATATGTTGCCAATTGGATGGAAACCTACCTACAGTCCCAATAGTTTTGGAACTCACTGTATGACTGTGGTCGTGGCTAAATCTGGTGTAAACAATGCACGTTCATTAGATTTGATGCTTCATAATCATGGTTGCTTTCCAGCGACCTTTACTAGGCTGTTACAAGTGTGGATTATTTTGCCTTTCTCACGTAGTAGCCTATGCCGACCAAAAGCCCTTCACCTGTCTGATCATCAATCAATGTGATTTTGTTTCACTGAATCAGTCTCCGTTTGTATATTTCGTTATTTGATCTCTGGCTGGGCAAATAAGTGTAGGTGCGAGGTAGCTAATCTATTCGTTTGCTAATGCATCACTGATCAGACACATTCAGCATGCTATGTGTAGCATAAATCAAGTGTATTATTCTACAACTCGAAAAGCCCCGGATGTTGTGAAATATTAACACAAGACTTATATACTTTTGAAAATATAGATTGCTATTGTTTTCTGTGCGTATTACCCTACGCCTGATCCCTACTAAGCGTAGAATAGGCTATACGCCCAGGTGTAGCTCATTGAAGGGTTTACACCCAGATGGTTCCTATTTGCACCAAACCTGAAATATATTTTCTTGTATAATATCTAAGATGTATTATGTACATATAATATTATATACATTTCATAATATTATACGTGTTATTGATACCCAATTAGTAGACAATAGGGTTAACAGACATGGATTTCTGAAATAGCCTATTCACTGAACTCAATACATGAATGTAATATAGATTTAATAAAATACATTCAATTAAATAGATACTCACTCATTAAACTTTTCTTCACTAACTTATCTACACAAACGTATCATATCTACATGTAATATCTACATTTTTCAATTGATTTGTACTCACTTTGTATCATTTTTACTGATGCTCGTGAGAGTCACCTGGTCCCAGTTGTCTGTATAGTATAAAGGTGCATATAGCTATCTATACCTCACTTTATACAAAATCTATATTTCCATTGAGCTCGCACCGTCTCCAGAAGTGTGCACTTGTTCACGCCCCGTTATGCATTTAGAAGCATTGGATTAGTGAAAGCATGGCTGGAGGAAGGTTCCACCATTCAGTTCATTTTAAATTCATGGGGGGAGTGTGCAAAAGGGTAGAATATCGTTATGGCGCGGTCCTGTGGGCACGGTCCAAACACTTAAAAGACACAACCTCGTCCACTTACCCTCGCCTTATGCCCTTGGGGAATCCCCGTCGCCATCTTGGAGGGTGGTCCAAATGATTAGCCAAGCAAGGGAAGTTTGCAACGTAAGCCCCTCAGCCCTCGTTTTTAGTCGGCTTTGCGAGTGTACAATTATGTTCACTCCGGGACCTGAAACTCCCCATAAGAAAAGTCCGCGAAAACTTAACGACATCAATGGAGAAGTCAACATACAAGTGTAAGTAAAAACGAATGCAAATAAGTTAAATGTTGCTACTACGTAAAAAGTTATTATTTTTGTTTGGTTATCTTTTGGAAATTGTAGAAATAAAACTTTTTCCTTCAGAAGTTCCAGCTAGGCAGGCTAACGTTAGTTAGCTAATTAATTTGCTAGCTATCATACAGTAGGTGTATATTAATAATTATATATTTAATATAAGTAGACATGCACTCACAATTGACTGTAGCACATATAAAGCACCTACAAGCTGCCGATGGCTGAAAACAATCATCGTGGGATGAATGAGTGACGAATTTCCGACCATTTAAAAATCATTCCTTCCTCGTCTTTTTTTTTTTACTTAAAAAAATAATATTAAAAACAAATCAATACAGGAAGTACATGTGGGAACACAAGTGTGTATATATAAATTATATACAAAGGACAATTAGGCTAGGGGGTACAATATCACATTACACAAGGATTTTAAGGGACATACATAAACTTAGAATTCTAACAGCTTTTTTGTTAGTAGACTATTTGTCTTAAAATATAGTTCAATTTATTTTTGTAAGGTAAGAAAATGTGGTGTTTTGTTTGTAAATTTACATTTCTTAATATGAATAATGAAATGAATTACATAGAAATAAGCTGAAACAATTTTATCATAGGTAAAGAATCCAAGCAGTACATCTTTCCACAATAGTGTAAAATCTTCATAAATGTGTTCAATTATAAATCTACGGAGTCTTGCCACAGTTTTCTTACATGAATACAATGCCAAAAAAGATGCGACGCCGTTTCTGGGTGGTCATTACAAAAGGTACAATTTGAGTTTATGTTTTCCTTAAACTTCTTCATATAGTGGTTGGCAGGTTAATATTTATGAACAATTTTAAACGACACTTCTTTAATTTTGTTAACAAGTAGGTATGTGTGTGGCAACATCCAAACTTTTTTCCAAAAGATATTATCAATAAATCCATTCCAATAAGGCATGACATAAGGTACAACATCCTGCTGAAACAAGGTTCGTATCGCTCTGTTGTTGAATGGACCAAAAGAGACACAAATCTTTCCTACTGATGAGTCAACAGGGTTAATGGAAGGTAGGCTCTGAGGGTTTTGACATGTACCTGAATAATAAAGCAACACTTGAGGAAATGGCATCTAAAACAATTGCAAAAGCTTTAGGTGTTACAGGGACCTTGTAAAGTGATAAGAATTCCTTATAACTAGGTTAAAAAAACACTCTGCATTTACAAGTTGGCTCACCAATAGGATATTATTTCAGAACCAATATTCTAATAACAAAGAAGTATTTTTATACAATATCCCGATTATTCCATATATAATATGTGTGGAGAAAAATTCTGCTTATAAAATGAAGGACCATGACAAGAAAACCTGCCGATGAAAAGCAGAAAAGTTTCACTGGAACTTTCTCAATATTATATTTGCAAACCAACATGAAGTTAAGGCCACCAAAAGTAGACAAGACATGAGGAATAAAGTTCCACATAGAAGTGGGTCTTAGGAATTGTTTTATCCAATTGATCTTAGAAGTATAGTATTATGAGGTAGTAAAGTCCAGAAAATTCAGCCCACCATTCTCATAAGTGTTCATTACAACTGTAATGGGTACGGTTTCTCCACAGAAAGTTGAAAAGCATCTGGTCTATCTCCTTGCTTATTTTACCGTCAAGATATAAAGATAGAGCGCCATATGTTAGTCTAGAGATACCTTCAGCCTTTGTTATTAGGACTCCCTCTCCCCTCGCCCTGGAAGTGTATACTCGTCATAAGTCATCAGAAGTCTCCACTTAATTTGAGGGCTGAGGGGATAGGGTGTGTCTTAAGTGTTTGGACCGCAACCTATGTCTTATATTAAGACTGAATTGTATATGGTAGTGGTACCCCTTCACAGTAAAGAACACAACAGGGAACTGGTGTACCGGAAACAGAGCTCTGGGTAACCGTGTGTAACAGATGTTAATCGTACTCTCCTGTGTTTTGTTCAAAGAAATCACCCCAGCCAGTGATCCCAGTTGAGCATTATTTATTATCTGTAGTTAAATAGGAAACAGTACGTTAGTTGTGCAGGGATTACTGATGTTGATGGCTGTCGATGGTAAAATCAATAGCATGAAAACAACTGTGTTAGCAGTGAGCTTATGTGACCACTACGTCGGTGCAGGCTAGCTAACACACTTATATACAGCAATCATATACCCTCAATCCCTAACATGTACCATATACCCACACATGTATAAACAGGAATGTACAGCAAACTTGTACACATTGTAAAATAGAAAACAGTATTCAGAAGGTGACCTACCTCTTGCATCACATTTTCATACTGGGGAGACCTGACTTTCGATCTCCCCCTTTCTGCAAGCGGGGCCAATAACAACACGCCTTATTGTCATGGGAATTGAACCAACCAATAAGAATGCTTGAACATTAAATAGATTTCCTTAGAGGCAAGTGGAAACGTAACCAACCCTGTTACACATGCGCCTTTCATCAATGTCTTTTTTTATTTATTTTTATCATTTTGACAGTAACCCTCCAAAAAGTAATTCATAAAACGTTTTAATTTCCATATGTAATAGGAAGCTAAGCATTTGTTTCTTGGGCTTCAAGAATGTGACTGATCAAAGTGCCTCAGGCCGTGAAAAGCAAATCATCGAACTGATTGAAAGTAAGGGGATATCGGTAAACACACACTGTGGCCGAGGTTACGTGGAGCTTATTCGGGTGTTCAAAACCGCATATCAGACCGAGAGCGTAATGCTTCTTAGGTAGTTCTTTGTGAGTTGTAGGGCTCTATTCAATCTGTAACGCTGATGCGTTACAGATTCCGAAATAGAAATGTAAAGGTAATTTCCATTTGAGCCAACATATGCAGTTTACCGTGAAGGCAGTCTCCGCTAAAGCAGGAACATCGCCTTTAAATTTCAATCACGCTGTAAAACCGACCTTCCTCAAAGCGGTTGGAATAGAGCCCCAATCTCTCCTCAGAAGCCACAGGGATGGTCAAAAACAACTTGATTGCCGTGGCAACATCAGGGAAACTGGGAAGAAGGGAGTGGTGCTTCAAATACAGCAGTTAAGCAACATCTTTAATTGCCGGCCACAACACATTATGGAAAGAGATTAACGGTATGAATCAAATTTTAAATGGTGAAACGTAAACAGGTGTAGACTGACAGTAAAATGCTTACTTACTGCCCTTCCCAACAATGCAGAGAGAAAATATAAATAGAAAGATAACACCAAGAATAAATACACAATGAGTAACGATAAGTGTACGAGGCAATTGAGGTAGATATGTACACTGAACAAAAATATAAACGCAACATATGAAGTGCTGGTCCCATGTTTCACGAGCTGAAATAAAAGATCACAGAAATGTTCCGTACAACAAAAGCTTATTTTGCTAAAATTCTGTGCACAAATTTGTTTACATCCCTGTTATTGAGCATTTTATCCTTTGTGAAGATAATCCATCCACCTGACAGGTTTTGGCATATCAAAAATCTCATTAAACAGCATGATCATTACACAGGTGCACCTTGTGCTAGGGGACAATAAAAGGCCACTCTAAAATGTGCAGTTTTGTCACACAATGCCACAGATGTCTCAAGTTGAGCGAGGTGCAATTGGCATGCTGACTGCAGGAATGTCCACCAGAGCTGTTGCCAGATAATTGTATGGTCATTTTTATTTTTACAATGTCATTTTAGAGAATTTGGCAGTACGTCCAACCGGCCTCACAAATCGCAGACCACGTGTAACCACACCAGCCCAGGACCTCCACATGCTTCTTCACTTGCGGGATCGTCAGAGGGGGTGCTGAGGAGTTGTTCTCTCTGTAATAAAATCTCTTTTGTGGGGATAAACTCATTCTTATTGGCTGGGCCAGGCTCCCCAGTTGGTTGCCCTGGCTCTGAAGAATAAGCTACCAGTGTCACACCTTGATCTGTTTCACCTGTCTTTGTCTCCACCCCTTTCCAGGTGTCGCCCATTATCCCCAGTGTATTTATACCTGTGTTCTCTGTCAGCCCACCAGCTGTTTTCCCCTTGCTCCTGTCTTTTTCTAGTTTCCCAATTTTGACCATTCTGCCTGCCCTGACCGTGAGCCTGCCTGCCGTTCTGTGCCTTGTCACACCCCCCCTGGATTATTAACCCCTGCCTGCCCTGACCCCAAGACTGCCTGCCGTTCCGTACCTTGTGGACTCCGATCTGGATTACAGACCTCTGCCTGCCCTGTCGTTTTGCCTACCACGTTCTAGTAATACTTTTATTTCAACACTGTCTGCATCTGGGTCTTCTCCTGAAAAGTGATAACCAGCCAAACAAGCCTATAAGAATTGTACTTAAAACTACCTTTATACTCATCTGGAGGTTGAGAATTTTTTCATGTCCATCTCTGTAATGTGTATGTATCTTTGTAATTGTATAGGGGAGACTGGGGATGGTTGTAATACTTTTCACCTTTGTCAGTTTCTCAGAGATTGTTTACCATTGTGTATTCAAAAATTAATACAACCTACATCTTCCCTTTACAAATTGGTGTGGTTATATGTAAATCAAACTACAGATTAATGTTGTCGTATTAAATACAAGGAGTGAAGTGTTACAACTAACCCAGACCATGGGGTGAATTGTAACAGAATGAAAAAGGGCATAAACCCCATGACATGCAACTAATTATTGAAAGCCTTGGAGACCATAAGGGCAGCATTACATTTTAACATTTTTCCTGGCAGAAAAAAAACTGCCCTGCCTAAAACAGCTGGAAAGAACAGAGCACACACACACGCCTAGTTTTTGGTTTGGTTGAGAAAGAGGGTAAAATAAAAAATTATTTATATCTTTGACTTCTGAGCTCTTGAATTCTTATGCTCTTTTTCCAGTGCTGCTTGTTTTGGTAAAAATGGCAGTCTTTCTCCTCTTCCTACCACTTGTTGTATTTTCCTGGGCCCTGCTTTTGTTACGGGGCTTACATCAACTAGATTGAAGTCAGAAGAGTAATCAGGTGTTTCCCAGCTATAGCCTGATACATGTGTGGAGGTGCCCTATGAAGTAGCTGGCGAGGTGGCCCTGGAGGCAGCCGGAGCAGGGCGATCAGTGACAAGTGAGGGTGCAGTCACGTTCCTGAAATACATCAGGATTGTGAAGCCAAATGCTGGTACACCTGAACCCAGCCTGTACATTGGTGGGTGTTGTGGCACCTGGTAGTGCTATTTTGACAAGGCCTGGAATGGCATGTATGGTCATGGTCTTTCCGGGGTTCATCTTCATCCAGGCATCACGTTCAGCACTTTTGAAATGGACAGCGACAGAATTCAGAACATGGGCCGTTCTTACAGTATTATCCCTGTACACCAAGTCAGAACAGTAGGATAAATAACAGCGGCTCATAAGCAGAAAATGAACGCTCTCAATGAACAATATTCGATGATGATAGTTCTCTAAAACAGTCTATAGTCTACATGTGCACCACCAAGTCAAAACAGTAGGCTATGTTCTGAGGGAGAGACACACAGGCTACTAACAGCTTACTTACACAACATACACTTAGTGTTAGTTTCTTAGCTACATTATACACATATCCCTGGCACATCACTGTTGCAGAGGCATACAATATATTTTTTGGGATGTACCAGGGGAGGGCTAAGGCATTAATTAAGTCAGTTCTCATTTTATACATTAAATTACATTTATCTCTGACATCTGTGCTCGTGTCTGACATTACACTTACATTTTAGTAGTAATTGTAGTTATCCAGAGCGACTTACAGTAGCGAGTAAATACTGTACATGTTCATATTTTTTTGTATTTGTTCCCCGTGGGAATCGAACCCACAACTTTGCCATGCTCTACCAACTCAGTCACATGGGACCCCATATTAAAATCTACCGGGCTGTTGTTCTCAATGCATTTGATTCAATTCAAATTTGATTTCATTTGATTTGAATGGTTCAGTGTCCCAGACACAGATTAAGCCTAGTCCTGGACTAAAAACCTCTTTCAGTGAAGAATCTCCATGGAGAATGATTTTTAGTCCTGGACTAGGTTTAATCTGCGTCTGGGAAACCAGCCCTATAGAATGGTAGAACAACATCAGTAGTAGAGGACTGAGCCCTGGAGTGCATCGCCAGCCATGGTTGAAGCATTTTTAGGTTTGGTATATAAAGACCCAGTATTTTCTGTATGATTTAAGCTCTCAGCCTAAAAGTCAAGACTGTTGGGCTGATGGTTTCATTATTGCAATAATTAATCAATATGAAATAAAGATGATTGTTTGAAGAAATTACAAAGTCTCTCACTTGATTAGAATATTCCACCACAATATTTGGCCACATCAAGTGGTTTGAGGGAAACCCGCTCTCCACTGAAGGAGGGACCTGCCTAAGATCTGAAGGAGGGTGTCAGGCGGGTGCTTATGGTGTTCCGAACAGAGACAGAGAAATGGGGTGAGACTGACATTTCTTGGAAAAAAATATTTATTTTTAAAATGGGTTTCTGAGGGAACTGCCATCTGACGTTAACATGCAGAATCTGAACTAGTTTAAGACTTTAAAATCAAAAACCTGGTGTGGGTTAGTGACCTGTGTGGACTCAAAAGCGCTATAGAAATATTAAAAAATGCATTACAACGAATAGCATAAGATAGTAAGGTGCATCTGTAATAGTTAAACCAAACCCTATTTTGGAAATAAGTTGTGAAGTTACTGACATTTTAAGGTTATGAGATCCTGCACCGAGGGGTTAGTATTGTAAAATGTCAATGTATGAGTAGTGTTATCTCAGGACCTAATCCCGAGATAGAAATTAGAAAATATTCCTGCAGGTTTTTAAAATATTGTAGAAAACTAATTGATTAAGTATGTTTTGGTAACAGTACTGTGCGAATGAGAGTTGTGTGAGTGTGGAAATACGGGTTAATTTGAAGTTTGGATAGAATATCCATCATATAATATCACTGGGTGATATTATTAAGTGCTAGATGTTATTTTAGAAAATGGCAGCAAGTCTTTCATTTCTGTAAGTCTAAGGAATTGTTGAGGATGCGTGTGGAGTATTATTACTATAGGGCAGCGTCCGGGAAAGTAACGTCTTTGGGTTCTGGTGAAGAGTTGTTGGAAACGCAGATGGAGTGGTTAATTCATGTGAGTACCTAATATTTTCTATGTTATATATTAATTCTGGGAAGATATGGAAAAAAACATGAATGAGAAAACCATATAATCGATTACTAGAGATTTGATAAAGTAATACTGGGGATATAATTGAGATGCAATTTAAACAACCCATACGTAGACGTACATAGGTTAAGTGGTCTCTTTATGGATCATTTGTTAGAGATAAGGTTAAAGAATTATGACTGTCTACAGGATCTGGGAGATAGCCTGAGAAAAAGATTGGCATATATTAAAGCCGCGAGGAGAGAGGATGGAAATAAATTAATAGAAGAGGTACTAATAGCAAACCCATAAAGACACTAAGAGAAGCGCACATACAATCTACCGATTCGGCTCAAATATGGGAATAAAATCTAATCATGGATAAAATTAGGTTCTGCTGAAAGAAAAATGCCAATCTTAGAGAATTCAGGGAAGCAATTTTGACTTGGCACAATGATATAAAATAAGAATCATTAGCTCAATACACCAGCGTATTGATGTTAGAGTTCTATCAGAGTAATCCCACTTGACCGAACCGTTTGTGAAGTCATTTGAGTATGGACGTTGTTAAATGGGGTACTTGGTAAATTCGCTCTGGCTTTTGCTGGTTGAATATGGCCGGTGTTGGTAAACGTTAGGGAAATAACGTAATTTGAATTATTACCAGCAACACAGTTAGTCACCATTGTTTTGAATAAACATGTAAAAAGCCTAACCACCTCTGCTACGTGAGTAGAATGGAGAGTGAAGAAAAGAGGTGTTACTTGTTTGTGTCTGGAAGTAGTGTTCGCTTGCAAGCTAGACAATTTAAGCCAGTTGGCTTGGGTGTGATGTTGATAAAGTATTAAATTCAGTTAATATTCACTATTGGCAGTTTTTAGAATTTTAAACACTTGAGAGTTTGAAATTGGTATATTTTGTTCCAGACAAGGGCATTTACGGGCATAGAGCCAACATAGAAATTAATATTTAACATATTTGGAAAATTCCCAAAACAAATATTTATCATTATCAAATTCCCCAAATATAATGTTTAAGCTCAAATACAACAACAATATTTCAACTATTAAAAAATAAAAGTGGTCTCGACCTTCTTGCCCAATAATGTTTGTACCATGTTTTGTTCTGCTACCATGTTGTTCTACTGCCATGTTGTGTTGCTACCATGCTATGTTGTTGTCTTAGGTCTCTCTTTTATGTAGTGTTATGGTGTCTCTTGTCGTATCACGTGTTTTGTCCGATATTTTTATTTGAATTCCCAGTCCCCGTCCCCGCAGGCGGCATTTGCCTTCTGGTAGGCCGTCAATGTAAATAAGAATTTGTTCTTAACTGACTTGCCTAGTTAAATAAAGGTTACATTTAAAAAAAATGAAGGATTGTATTTACTTTCAAGAATCCCTGAACTAAATTACTTCAGCTGCATTGCATGGTAAATCTCTAACATTACTACAGTAAAGAACAATGACAAGTGATTGACTTCTGAAATATATTTTTTTAATCTCTTAGATTTTAAATCCCCTATTTAGGGACTTTGAGTGGTTCTGGAATGGTCCCTACTGATATTTTGGTGTACAAGGCACTTTAGGAGTGACACATTTTCAGGTCCATCCCAACAAATAATCAATTTTCTCTCCCTCTGAGTGACTGAACCCAACCTGGGATAAAGCATATTAAAAGAGAACAGTCTAGCGAGTTCAGCCATCATCGTTTCATCTCGCTGTGATATTCTCAGTCAAATTTAGAGCCCAGATAAAAGTATTTGAAATTATTCAAATAGTATTTGAATCCAGGTATGATTTTAACACAACCAGCCTCGTCTCATATATAAAGGATGATTACAACAAAGCCCAAGTAGTCATTAGCGACATGTTAACTTGGTCAGAAACGTTGGTTAGGCTGATAGATGTGTGACCCGTCTTTCTTCAGGCAGCTTTGTTATGATGACTAACTAGGCTAGTACTGATAGAGACAAGACCTGTCAGTATATACAGTATATAGGGGAATGGCAGTAGTAGACAAGATAGGTGTATACGGTAGCATGTAGGTCTACAGGACACTAGATGTGTATTACCATGAGTCAGTATGCCCAGGAACGATAACAGGGGGAAGATAAACCATAAGACTGGATATGGACCATGTATGCGGTGCCTCCACCTAATACGCATAATCACGTGAACGGTTAGATAGGCAGGCTTGCACTCCTTGAGACTAATCCATTTCTTCCATTGTGCCAGGCAAGCTCAATCAAGACTAGATAAAAGTATTTTAAATTATTCCAAATAGTATTTGAACCCAGGTCGGATTTGAACACAACCAGCCTCATCCCATATGTAAGGATGAGCCAGACTGCTCTCTGTGGTCCCCCGGCACACAAAGCTCAACTATTGATTAGGCCTAAAACCTACGTTTCTAGACAATAACATTATTTTACCTGGGCTACAGCAACACAGTGCAATAAGTAATGTTTGATTGCTATCGAGTGAGTACACATGTATTGTCTATAGGCTGTAAACTGTGGTGATAAGATCATTTGAATAACCGCTCAAACATCGTTTTGTTTCATGTCGAAATAACTGCATAGCCTACAGCCTAGGCCTGATCATGCAACCATGTGTGCCAGTTTGAGTCTATTCTCGACAGTTTAGAAAGTCCAGAATGGCACCTTAGCAGTTCACGCATGGTGTATTTTGTCAGAATGTAGCCCGGTGTTAAGATAGGCCTACTATAGGAAAATACTGCCTTCTTTCCCACTACATTTCCCCCCCCCCCCCTACATCTACCCCTAATTCCCATTATTTCTAATCTGTAATGTTTGTTTATGGTAACTTCTGTTAATGCAGTCAATATATTAGTCATTTACCGTTTGGTCTCATTGTCGGAGTGGATATGTGTCTTGCAGAACTCACAACCTATGCTACACGTGTGAGAAACAAGATGTTTTTCCATTACATTTACGAGTTGTCCATTTATTCATTGTCTTTTGTCTGAAACGCTTCTGGCTAATGTTGAGTAAGGACGCGAACCTGATTACCGTATAGCAGTAGGACTAGTCTATCTGGTCTGCGCACAAATGTAGACCTATAAAATGTTTCCATTTGGGGGATGGCGGACTTAGTATTTCTGATTGTCTTAACTCACCACCACCAATGAGCTGTTGAGCTTCTCAAAGTTATTTCCCTTCAGCTCAAACAGCAATTAAACAAAGTCTTTTTTTTAAAGAATCAATTGAGAATGACAATAGTTCCTCAAAGTATTTGAACAATATTTCCACCCCTCTCCCTTTCGATAACCACTCGGCATGAAAGGGAAAAATGTAATGCTCTGATCCAGTGGAAATGTCATATAAAACCTGATTACTTCTTATCCCTTGAACAAAAAATAGTCTACAGCTGTGTCTGTCCTGAGCTCATTGGCGTGGGAAACTCTGAGGGCCCAGAATATTTTATACAATGGTTCACGTTTGCTAGCACAAGTTTTGGGGCGACCCAGTTGATAGCTGATAAAATGTTTCAAGATCTTTGCAGACAGGCCATGCGGTGCCAATGTGATTTGTAGGATATTTATTTTTAATCAGTATATTTTCTACCTGCAGGTTAATGTTTATTTGTTGGCTTTATGCATGTTATTATTACATAGTTGACAATAGTCAGTTGGCAATAGTCACTTGTAGATTTGTATAATTTTAATTTAGAATGTAGATCAACCACATGAGTTAGACTATGACTGAAATGAAACTGTTCCACTACAATGTGCATATGAAAATCATCACTGGCACGCAGATCGGTAGAAATGGTAAGATAAATTGGCACTGCGAATGGACAAAGTTTCCGAACCCTGGCTATTACCAGCAACTTCAGGAGCATAAAAGGCAGAATCTGCGAAGGCCAGCAGAAGGAGGGTCAGGAACAAGTATTTTTCTTCTGGTTAGGCTATCTTGAGCTCTGGCTCTGTAACGTGTACGCTAAGAATCGGGCAGAAAGTACAAGGAGTGAATTTAATAAATAATGGAACGAAACACGAGTAGCGTACAGACATGAAACAGACAATGGCTGCGTTTCAAACTCATAGGACACAACCTCGTCCACTTACCCACCACGCCTTATGCCCTTGGGGGGAGTCCCCGCGGCCTTATGTCGTCGGTCCAGATGATTAGACAAGCAAGGGAAGTTTGCAACATCAGCCCCTCAGCCCTCGTTTGTAATGGAGTTTGCGAGTGTACAATTATGTTCACTTCGAGGCCTGAAACGCCCCATAATTCAATTCGCAATACGAAAGTAAATAAGTTCGAAATTGTGCTACTAATGCACAAACAGGTCTCATAAAAGTAATTGTTTTTGTTTGGTTAACTTTTGGAAATTGTAGAAACGAAAAATGTTCCTTCAGAAGTAGCTAGGCAGGCTAATGTTAGTTAGCTAATTAATTTCATACAGTAGGCGTATATAGTTAATATAAGTATACATGCAATCATAGACTATAGCGCACATAAAGCACCCACAAGCTACAGGTGGCTGAAAACACAATCATCGCGGGATGAAATAGTGACGACTTTCCGGGCAAGGATGGTCCATTTAAAATTAATTCCTTCCTTGCAAGTATATACTCGTCAGACATCATGATACGTCTCAGAAGTGTCCATTTAATATGAGTGCTGAGGGGGTAGGATATGTCTTAAGTGTTTGGAATGCAGCCAATAACGCCTGGGGAAAGAACCAAAGGGAGTGACAGATATAGTGGAGGAAATTGGGAAGGTCATGAAGCGCAGGTGTGCGTAACAATGGTGGCAGGTGTTAGTAAAACGTTTACTGTTGACAGGAGAACAAGAGGAGACAATAGGACGAGGTGGATAATTTTATAATAAGGCCGTTTAATCACATGTAAAGATATCTTAGTAAAATCTTGCAGCAAGGCTCTTTCAGTCTGACTCCTAGTGAATCGTCCGGGAAAGAGACAGTTTCCAGAAATGTTCAGTACTATATAGACAACAAGCAAAGTAGGTAGATCTGCGAGTCCGGCCTTCCGATTGGTCGATCTGGGTCTTGGGTAGTCCTGATCAGGCCTGGTGTCCACGTTCCATTGGTTCCTGAGAGTTCTTTGTCCTGAGGTCCAACCATGGGTTGGGTGTGTCTGTGTGATTGTCATGGGGGAGGGGAATTGTGGGTGCCGTGTATATGTCCTATGTGTCCAGCATATGTCCAAGAGAAAGAGGGGGTGTGTATGTTGTGTCAACTTATAGGTAATGTTGAGAAGTTGTTAAAACAAGTTACCAATATCTAATACAATTTCTTACACAGGTGTATGTAATAATGAGTAAACTGGCGACATCGAGCACCAGAGACGGGGAGTGGGAGTAGACGTGACAGGCTCTCTTGGCTGCATTTCAAACTAATAAAAGACACACCCTGTCCACTTACCCACGCCTTATGCCCTTGGGGGAACCCCCACGGCCATATTTGTTGTCAGTCCAAATGATTAGCCAAGCAAGGGAAGTTTGCAATATAAGCCCTGTTTTTTTTTATGGAGTTTGCGAGTGTACAATTATGTTCCCTTCGGGCCTGACAAATTACTCAAGGGCTCCATTCCAAACACTTAAAAGACACATACCCTATCCCCTCAGCCCTCAAATTAAGTGGACACTTCTGATGAAGTATCATTACGTCTGATGAGTATACACTTGCAGGGCAAGGGAGGAAGGAATTAATTTAAAATGGACCGCCCTTGCCCAGAAATTCATCACTCGTTTGTCCCGCTGCGATTGTGTTTTCAGGCACCGGTAGCATGTTGTTGCTATATATGCACTATACAGGCCACGAGGTGAACATAAGTGTACAATCGTAAACTCCATTAAAAACGAGTGCTGAGGGGCTTACGTTGCAAACTTCCCTTGCTTGGCTAATCATTTGGACTGACACAAATACAGTTGAAGTCGGAAGTTTACATACACCTTCGCCAAATACATTTAAACTAAGTTTTTCACAATTCCTGAAATTTCATCCTAGAAAAATTCCCAGTCTTAGGTCAGTTAGGATCACCACTTTATTTTAAGAATGTGAAATGTCAGAATAATAGAGTGATTTATTTCAGCTTTTATTTCTTTCAACACATTCCCAGTGGGTCAGAAGTTTACATACACTCAATTAGTATTTGGTAGCATTGCCTTTAAATTGTTTAACTTGGGTCAAACGTTTCAGGTATCCTTCCACAACCTTCCCACAATAAGTTGGGTAAATTTTGGCCCATTCCTCCTGACAGAGCTGGTGTAACTGAGTCAGGTTTGTAGGCCTCCTTGCTTGCACACGCTTTTTCAGTTCTGCCCACAAATTTTCTATAGGATTGAGGTCAGGGCTTTGTGATGGTCACTCCAATACCTTGACTTTGTTGTCCTTAAGCCATTTTGCCACAACTTTGGAAGTATGCTTGGGGTCATTGTCCATTTGGAAGACCCATTTGCGACCAAGCTTTAACTTCCTGACTGATGTCTTGACATGTTGCTTCTATATATCCACATAATTGTCCTCACTCATGATGCCATCTATTTTGTGAGGTGCACCAGTCCCTCCTGCAGCAAAGCACCCCCACAACATGATGCTGCCACCCCCGTGCTTCACGGTTGGGATAGTGTTCTTCGAGGGGGGGGGGGGGGGCTAGTAGAAAGCAGGAAATGAGCTTTAGAAGCACAAAAGATATGAGGGAGGACCCCCTGCCAGGTTAAGTTAGTTGCGCCCCTGTATTTTACATTCAGCAAACAGAGAGCAAGCCTACATCTCACCTCCAATTAGCTATTAGTAATTAAAACATTTCGTAATAAGTGTCCAAGTTTTTGTAGTATGGCTTTTCCTGGGACTGCACGAGATTTAAGAGGAATAGCCGAGGCAGCGGAGAGACCAGCTGCCTATACAAAGTGAAAATGTAGTTTCCATCAACCTCACTCGTGCTGCGCGCAATGTAATATCAGAGAACAACGCCGTTCGCGGGCAGAGTAGTGAGTGAAACCATTCCATTCGGAAAGGGTGTGATGTTAATAACGTTTATTTTCCTTATGTGTTTAATTTATAAAAAAATATTTACTACCATTGTACTAAGGTTGGCAATACCTAAAGTCTTCAGACATTTTTAGATTATTTTCCCAGTGATTCATTTGTAAATTGGTAGGTGCCGGAACAAAAAGTGAGCCGTTAAGGGGGTGACCTGGGAGGCTATGAGGTAGACTACCTGAATGCATATAAAATATATATATTATAATAAAGGATTGCATGCATTATCATTGCTTTTGTGTACTGACATGGAGCAGTAGAGTAGAGAGAGAGGCGCTTGCAGAAGTTGCGCGCACACACAGGTGGGACATTTTTTTTAGCCTGGAAGAAAATGTTACCTTTATAAACGCATTTCATGCAATTCTACATACTTTTAG
This sequence comes from Salvelinus alpinus, assembly GCF_045679555.1. Lineage (NCBI taxonomy): Eukaryota > Metazoa > Chordata > Actinopteri > Salmoniformes > Salmonidae > Salvelinus > Salvelinus alpinus. The sequence continues at coordinate 37,193,069 of NC_092109.1, read as the reverse complement.
ATGCTTGGAGACTTTAGCAGAATATTTTTAATAACTCACAAATTATCTAAATGACAGGTTATACTTTGACACTGACTAACGGAGAATCTGAGATCAATAAACACGACCTTGTCTTGAATCCATCAATAGTCCAGGCCAAGTCCAGGCCATATTGTACAATATGAGGAGGAAGTTATAGTCCTAAAAAAAGCTTTCCAGTTTCACTGACTCACCCAATGATGGCCATCCCACCTTTCGGCGATGACCGGATGCGCTCGTGCCAGAAGCTTTTTAAAAATGCTGTTCGCTCAATTGGTCTATTTGGAAGTTGATAGCTTCGTAGCCTACAGACAGGCTACTGATCTCTTTTCAACAGGATCTGTGTTTTCCCGCGATTTTTATTTGAAATGACGCGAAAGGCCTGTTTTGGCTACATGCAGTTCGCTGACAGATTTGCCGCGCCTTCATGACTGTACCATGCCTTGTGATTGGGCTACAGACAATCCAAAGCTAGCCAATTAACAAAAACAAGTTTAGGCCTACTCCAGGTGTATTATTCGGAATTATTTAATTTATTTCTAAACAGACAGCAGCAATTCTATAACTTTGGCAAATGTATTTCAATTAATAAAGGATGCTGCGGCACCTCCATCACGCTTCCCGCGACTATGATTCTATAAGAAAATACATGATGACGAGCAACGCTTGCATGCTCATGTCTATCAGAGCAGGGAGCGAGAGAGCTCATAGAAAGTGAATCCCATTCTAGTTCTGTGATAGTTACAGGCGCGCTTCTCGTTGGTCTATATAGGCTAATATATTCCGCAAACCATTTACTCGGGCCAGTACAATAGAATACATTTTTAGAATATCAGGCACTGTTTTCAGATTACGTTTTTTAAGGGGCAGCCAGGAGAATTAAAGAGGAGTCAACTTGAATTAACTCTGGTTGCTTTTATTACAATTTTTACATTGCAACATAGACACTTATTTTTCATGCCACGAGAGGCACTGTAAAATAACAATTAGTGGGTTCTGAGTGCTTCTCCCCTATATGCACATTGGCCACAAAATGAGGTGGAAAATGAGCTGCACTTCCTACCCTCCTGCCAAATGTACGACCATTTTAGAGACACATATTTCCCTCAGATTACACAGACCCACAAGGAATTCGAAAAACAAATCCAATGTTGATAAACTCCCATATCTATTGGGTGAAATAACACAGTGTGCCATCACAGCAGCAAGATATGTGACCTGTTGCCACAAGAAAAGGCCAACCAGTGAAGACCAAACATCAGTGTAAATTTATGGATTGATGTCGCTTCACATTAAGTGCATGTATCATTACTATTGCTCCTATCTAACCAGTGAACGTGTGGCCTTGACCTTCCTGTCAATGCCTGTCGTCAGTTTTTTGGTATTTCTTACTGCAGGTATGCTTTACTGTATTTTAGTTATTTTCTAAAACACAAAGCATTTATACTATGACCTTGTGCATTGAGTCCGAAGATTCTGAGACAATTGAATGTCCTGTCAATGCCTGTCATCACTGTTTGATAGCTTTTACTGCAGATAACAAACAACCAAGTCAACCTGAAGGGTGGGTGTTCGTGTGCCGTTCTTCTGGGTTGCTATGTGAAGTTGGTTACACGTCATTGCGCAACAGAACAATAAACATTTCTTCACTTACTTATCTACTAAATCATATCACTTATATTAACATGTAGTGACATTAATTGAGTATTTTTTAAATGGACTTGTAACCATTGTGTAGCATTTTGACTGTGTTCCTGAGAATCACCTGGTCCCAGCTGTCTGTACAGTATAATGTGCACCTAAAGTAGCTGTCTATATCTCACTTTCTACAACATGTTTCCATTTAGCTCCAACATCTCTCTGCATGCAAAACCACTGGAATAACAGCACAGTAGTAACACCTGTCTGCCTCTCCTTCTCCTGCTGCTGCTTTGTCTGTATGGAAATATTACATCCACTGTGTTCCCAACCAACTACTCCCAGTCCCTGCATGAACATCCACAAGATGCAATTCCTCCCCTACCAACCAACCACATATCCGACCAACACAATAACAACACCTGCCTCCCTGATCTCAAAACCCAGAACCAAATCTTGCAGATGTTGGGAGTGCGCGACTACTGCCTCCCCATGGAAACTCTGCAGGCAGGGCGTCTGTTTACCAGTCTCATCTTCTCATCCTCTTCTTTTGGTTCTGTAAATGTTTTCTTCTTAAAACTGCTCCCATGATTATTCCTCTATGATGGTGTTCTGCATGCTGTGAATCTGCATAGCCCTTGACAGGGGTTCACCTAGGGGGTCATGATAGGGGCTGTACCAAATCTTTGATGTATTATAATAATTGATTATGCTTATGTTGTATTAATAGAAGGGGAGGGGTTATAAGACCCCTCCCTCCTTACATGTATAGGGTCCTAGACTACAGATTAACAATATATATTCATTATAGAGGTTTAGTATTGCTCCACAGTTGTTTTCTGGTCTCTCTGCCTCTTATAAAGAGACCCCTCTGAGAAACGTGTGACTGAGACAGAACTCTGCAGGGGAGTGTAGGAGATAAGTTAGACATTCCACTATAAATCAACTTGGACATTTACTGATAAGCTTTCAAATGACACACTAGAAGCCTTGTTTATATAGCTTTGTAGGCATGGTTTTGGTCTCATGAGTAAAAGACAATGGAGGAGGCAGTGACATCACTAGGGCTGGACTTCGGGTTTAATAAAACAACTTGGGACCTTTTCTTTGATGCAGAACTTACTCGGAAACCTGCGTTATGTTCCTGTTGTCAACTTCTGTCTGCAATTGCATTAATAAAGGTTTTTGAAGGATTTAATTAAAGATATTGTCATGATGCCAATTTCACCAAATGAGCCAATGATTGACAAGGAACAAGGAAACGAACACCCACTATGTCATATTTCACTGTGCTACAGGCTACTGCTGTATAAATACACTATTGTTGATCTGTGTTACTTCCTCTACACTGAATGAATTTAGTCAACAATCAACATGTTCTGCGTTCATTCATAAGACTGCGGTGTATTCACTCGGAAGCAAACAGCCAAAACAAGGAGGGATTCATCTAAACTTGTCCAATAAGAAACACTTGTTTTCGTTCCAAAACGTTTTACTACAGTGTGCACTAATGAATACACCCCTGCTGTAATATGACCCAAATATAGAGTTTGGACCTAGTTCCCTTTAAAGGTTTGTGGGGTTCAGTCCGAGTACAGCAGGACAATCTCTCCCCCTACTGTCTGTCTGTGTGAACTGCTTGCTCTCCAGGACTGTCCTCAACCACTCTAGGGCTAGGGCCAGTTTCCCAGACACAGTCACAGGTTAAACCTAGTCCAGGTCAAAAAAGCATTCTCGATGGAGATTCTGTATTGAAAGAGCTATTTAGTCCAGGACTAGGCTTATTCTGTGTCTGGGAAACCGACCCATTGAGAATAAAACCCTGATACATTTAAATGTCAGACACCACGACCACAGATGTCAAAGAAGTATAATCATTTTAATGTATAAAATGTAAACTGATGTAAAACATGACCAAGGTTTACAACCGGGGCAACTGGTGGACCGCGGTTTCCTTTTGAAGGCCTTCGGATCAATTTCAACAAAATGTTTTTTTATTTTTAGGAAGTCAGTAGGGGTCTCAAATTGCTGTTGTGAGTTAGAATAGTAGAACACACAAAGTGCAATTTCAAAATGTGGTTGTGCATCAGTTTCTCTCTTATGTCAGTCACTGATAGTCAGTCAATTAGCCCATGTCAGCAAATTTTATTTTTTAGATGGCTATCTTAGCTGGACCCTAAACTATCTAAACTAGTTAACGTGGTCAAATTACCGGCCCGGGGTCCCCAGTGATTTTTGTTAGTCAATCACTCTGATATAATATTAAAAACTGCAAACATTTTTCTCTAAAATGTGTAGAAATGCAGGAAATTAGTTATGTGGGGCAGCAGTTGCTTGCTTGGGGGTCTGCATGATGAGTAAATGTTTTGTGTCCCCCACCCCCATCAAAGTTGCCCTTCACTGTTTTAAACAACAACACTGAATTACACTAGAATGCCCCACTTCACAGACAGATACAGCAACACCGAATTACACTAGAATGCCCCACTTCACAGACAGATACAGCAACACCGAATTACACTATAATGCCACACTTCACAGACAGATACAGCGACACTGAATTACACTAGAATGCCCCACTTCACAGACAGATACAGCAACACCGAATTACACTAGAATGCCCCACTTCACAGACAGATACAGCAACACTGAATTACACTAGAATGCCCCACTTCACAGACAGATACAGCGACACTGAATTACACTAGAATGCCCCACTTCACAGACAGATACAGCAACACTGAATTACACTAGAATGCCCCACTTCACAGACAGATACAGCAACACTGAATTACACTAGAATGCCCCACTTCACAGACAGATACAGCGACACTGAATTACACTAGAATGCCCCACTTCACAGACAGATACAGCGACACTGAATTACACTAGAATGCCCCACTTCACAGACAGATACAGCAACACTGAATTACACTAGAATGCCCCACTTCACAGACAGATACAGCAACACTGAATTACACTAGAATGCCCCACTTCACAGACAGATACAGCAACACTGAATTACACTAGAATGCCCCACTTCACAGACAGATACAGCAACACTGAATTACACTAGAATGCCCCACTTCACAGACAGATACAGCAACACTGAATTACACTAGAATGCCCCACTTCACAGACAGATACAGCAACACTGAATTACACTAGAATGCCCCACTTCACAGACAGATACAGCAACACTGAATTACACTAGAATGCCCCACTTCACAGACAGATACAGCAACACCGAATTACACTATAATGCCCCACTTCACAGACAGATACAGTAACCGTCTGAGCGGTTGGCTTCTGAGTCCTCACCCGCTACGGACTTATACCGACCCTACTTTGGTCTGAGCCACTACAGGCGGTCCGGCAAGAACCAGGCAGATGTGTTCACATCCAGAGTTTTGTCCTCGGGTTTAATTCACACATTACCACACACATAGAAGAAGTGATCTTTGTGATACCTAGGATGGACTTGAGGTTCTAAAGGTATTAAACACATACGCATGACAGTATTAATATAGACACATGACAGTACATGCAATAGAAATATATAACAGGAATGAAAAGGAGATTCACATAGCAGCATATACACATCAGCATATGTATATCACAGGAGGTTGGTGGCACCTTAATTGGGGAGAACGGCCTGGTGGTAATGATTGGAGCGGAATCAGTGGAATGGTATCAAATACCTCAAACACATGGTTTGATGCTATTCCATTAGCTCCGTTCCAGACATTGTTATGAGCCGTCCTCCCCTCAGCAGCCTCCACTGATGGAGAGAGAGACAGACTGACTAATTACTTTGACAGGCTAGCTGTATGGTCCTCTCTCCAGCCTGGTGGGGATCTTATCTGTGTCTGGTGCCACCCAGTTGTACATCTTACTGTGCATGCTAGAGCTCAGAGGACCATCTCCAAGACTTCTAGCAGGTTCTAGAACGCACCATGTCAGAACAGTAGAGGCTATACAAATAACCGTCTCCAAATAACAGCTACTGTACAAATAAATACTCATGCAATTAATTAAGGCAATGCTGGCACTTTGTGCATGTTGTTTATGTTGTCTATCTAAAATATACACAAACCTGCAAGATAACAGTACCATCACAATACAGTTACACTTGTAGGAAAGTAGCAACAAGTACTATTAGTAACTAAGCATCGTTTAGCAGCACTAACACCCCAACTGTAGACCCCACAACTCACACTTTCTTAGATCCATGCACAATCTTCCTAGTAAACACAATCAATTTGGTCACCAGCCAAAACTCGAGTCTTCTTCTTCTGACGAATAGGACACTCTGACCTGGGGTGGGAGGGTCAGAGTCCAAATGTCCATTCGCGCACGCTGATTGGTGAAAACCAGAAGGCTATGATAAAAGACAGGGGAGAAATCAACTTAACTGAACTGTGTGGATAGTCACGTGCACAGGCATCGGTTTAAAACATGACAAAGGCCATAAAACATTACCAAGATTTTAAACAATGTAGCAATATCATAGAATTACAGTAGAATGCCATAGCACACTTCACGGACTGACGGACAGACTGTTAAATGACGGGCAAGGAATCTCTTAAAATCACTAGCGGGGTGTGGATAAAATCACTGGGGAAGCCAAGCCCAAAATAAAAGCCATTTTACAGCCTGTGTTGTTTGTTCTTTAACCTGTTAATTGATATATAGGCCTAAAAGCCGAGACAATAAGAAGACACAGTGGCAGAATGTCCGTTGACTTCCCTTGCCTTCAATGCTAAGGGCGGCTCCAATGGCATACTCGTTTGGACCAGACAGCATCAGACAGATGGCGTACATGTAGAGAGACAGAGGGGCTCTGTTTTGCTCGCTCGGACACTTTCTCCTGTGAGATACCTTCAGCCTCTTGCGAATTGAAGGAAAATTATGAAACAGAGACAAAAAAAAAATATTGGTACATTTTTGGGGGAAGCATGCCTTCCCTTGGCATCTATGAATACACACCTCTGTGAAAAAGCAAATGAATAATGAAACGATCAATGGAAATAAACATTTGAAAGATCAGATATGGAAGTCAGAATCAAAGCAGTTCTTTGCTTGAGAGTGAGTGGGATATCTGTTACAGACAGGTAGTAGATGTAGTATGGTCCTGGTCAACATTAGTGCACTATATAGGGAATATAGTATGCCATTTGGAACATTTGGGTAACTTTAACAAAATTCCCCAGTTTACCAGAAATCCTGGTTGGAAGATACCTGGAATTGAGAGGGAATAAGGTGGACATCTGGTAATCCTCAAACCAGGGAATTTTGTAACCCTACTATTGTTATTCTTTAAGGTCGTACGGTTCATCCACAAATCCAGGGAACTAAGGGAAACTTAGCCAGCAGATATGGCCGCATGCTTACAGCTGCACTATGGTCGGACAGGCTTCATGGTTAGGTCAAGACACCGCAGAGTCGATGGGAGATATGGCTCAGAAAACATACCTCAACCCAAGGATGAAAAAATGCCTTGTACTCCGAAATATACCATCGGTTACACCGAGAAGATTGAACGACTTCTAGTTTTCCGGAAAACTGCCCATTTTTTTTGTCCTCATGCCATTTTGGAATGTCAGTGTCAGCCTATCAGCTACTTTGTTGTTTAGTATTTGTATTTATTATGGATCCCCATTAGATCTGCCAAGGCAGCAGCTACTCTTCCTGGGGTCTAAACATATTAAAGCACTTACATCACATATAAAACAAAAGATAAAACAGTACATCATATAACATTATTAAACCACTACATATCTACAATACAAAATGTTTAATACCACCATATAACAATATCACACTGTGTGCGTATGCATGAGTCTGTACTTTGTGTGTGTCTTCACAGTCCCCGTTGTTCCGTAAGGTGTATTTTTTACCCGTTTTCTAAAAAAAATCTGATTCCACTTCTTGCATCAGTTACCTGATGTGGAATAGAGTTCCATGTAGTCATGGCTCTATGTAGTACTGTGCGCCTCCCATAGTCTGTTCTGGACTTGGTGACTGTGAAGAGACCTTTGGTGGCATGTCTTGTGGGGTATGCATGGGTGTCCGAGCTGTGTGCTAGTATTTTAAACAGACAGCTCGGTACATGCAGCTTGTCAACACCTCTTAAAAAAACAAGTAGTGATGAAGTCAATTTCTCTTCCACTTTGAGCCAGGAGAGATTGACATGCATGTCATTAATATTAGCTGTCCGTGTACTTTTAAGGGCCAGCCGTGCTGCCCTGTTCTGAGCCAACCCATTTCCCCAAGTCCCTCTTTGTGGCACCTGACCACACTACTGAACAGTAAGTCTAGATGCGACAAAACTAGGACCTGTTCAAAGCAATGGGCCGGAGATGGCGCAAGTGAATGTTCTGTTTGAATCAGATGGCGTGTCGAGTGGAGATGAGTAAGAATAATTGGATTACAGTGGTGAACACAAAAGGAAAAATGAGAAGTAAAGTGGTGGTGGAATCTAGTAAATCCAACCATAGTTCTGATTCGTTTTTGGTCAGGACTTTGGATTTTGGATTTGATGTTACCTGGGAGATCAGTTTGAAGTCTATAAAAATCGTGGATGCGTTGGATAAGGTGGCGTTCGGTGAGAGTAACAAGAAATTGGCTTATTTTGGTTTCTAGAAGATATAGGTTGGAAATGTGTTGTGTGAGGATCTTCAATGCAGGGAACCTATCAAGGGTGTCATCTCTGGGGTGATGCTAGAAGCGAATGCGAAGGATATACGTGACGAATTGGATCAACTGGTTTGTGCACACCCAATGACCCTAGCGTTTATTTTCATTGGTTATCAACTGCACAGCACAAACAGGAAATCTGAGAAAACAGGCATCGTTGTGAATGTGGTGTGTTTGAGGGCTCTGGGATTTTACAGCAGTGGCATTACAAGGAATCCCGTCGATGAATGCTTTCTCCTCTCAGGCCCCTGCGAGAGGGATATGATTTGAATGGTGACTGATGGAGTGGGATGTTTTTTTAATACATTTTTTGTATGATGTATGGGTTTCTTGCCCCTCCCCTTTCTCGTATCAGTAACCCTTACTGTAGGTGGCGGCAAAACACCAGTAGGTTTTAGTCTGCCATAAAAGCTCAAAGAAGATTAAGGAACACAACGTGCCATGCCACGAAGGCTTCTGGGGCTAATGCTAGTTAGGATCAGGACAAAAACAGCAGTTTACTTAAAAACCATCAGTCGTACCATCTACTCAGTGTAACAGTTGGGATAATAGGACAATTCGAAGTAGAACGCATTTATAATCTCTAGACTGAAGTACATTTTGGGAGCCATATCTCGCGCCAGCTCTGCAGTGTCTTAATCTACACAGGAAGCCTGTCCGACCCTAGTGCAGCAGTAAGCAAGTAGGGTCAAATCTGCTGGCTGAGGGAAACTCTACTACAGAAACATAATAGCCAAAAGTCACTCAGCTTTCTTACCTTGATAGTATCTGCCGTTTCGTCACAAGTTCGACTGTCTGCCTCAAGGACCTCCAGTTTGTTCTGTAGAACCTTCAGCACAGACTCCTGGAATGAAACAGGAAAATGCTAAAATATATCAGTTTACTGAGAATACATTTTCTCTAAAGGGCAGCAGCACTAAGCAGTGGTGTGTAATAATTGTTACTTTTTTAGGAAAAAACTAAATGTCATGGTCATTTATTCTATTGGGACATAAATGTTTCGACAGAAAAGTTCATTTCTCCCCATGCAGACTGCAGAGGACACCTGCAGATGCTTTCTCCTTCGAGTAGGCCTCACAGAGGTTCTTCAAAGCCCGGTTGAGGGGTGCATCACTGAGTTTTGATATTTTCCTACAGACTGGACATTCCTTCACTTCTTTCTCCCTCCAGTAGCCATGTATACATCCATACAGAAGCTGTGGCTACACAACAGGATGACTGGGTCTCTGAAGATGTCTCGGCATACGGGACAGGTGAGGTCCTCCTCTGGAAGAGAAGATGTGGTGGCCATTTTCCCCCTCAAAAAGTAGGGTACTAGGGGGTAGCTAGCCCTCCCCCTAAGAACAATATCTAATTGCTGACACAAAAAAGTGTGAAGGTCATGGATGAAGGTCATGCTTTAGGCGAATAAACTATAAAGGGAAATAAATGGCTAAAGTTTACACATTTTTTTGTTATTTCATGAAATGTTGTTTTTAGAAAAGGGGCTTTTTTTTAAGTACCGGGGTAACTGCAGTCTTTAAATCCCAGCAGTCTTAAAATGATATTCAGGAGCCAAAAGGTTTTCAATAGTTATTTTTAATTCATAAAAAGAGTAATATTAATTGGAATACAAAATTGGAATGGAATATAACTAATAACATTTAATAACAATAACTTAACTAATTACTTCAGTGTGACATTTATGTGGCAACTATCTTATGCTCTGCTATTGCACGATTCTAATTTGTACATAAGTCACAAATAAAGCTGTCCCCAGTAAAATTGGAGCACCACTCATGAGCCCACGTCCCTACACTGCTCACACCTAATCCAGTCCCCAGCTGTGACTGAAAACAGGGGGAGAGATGCCAATTGAAAAGCTCTCTCTTCAAAACGTATCGAGATATCTAGCTATATGACATAAAATGCTGTGTAAAATAGCTAAAAGGCTATAACGTGACATTAGCTGTAAAGCTCAGTCACTAGTGGAAACATTTATCACTGCAATTAAGTTACGTTATCTTTTTAATGTATTTTACCTCAGACGATCTGGTAGTAAGGTTGCTAGCTAGCACTCCTAACAGCTTATTATAACTAGCTAGCTGGCTAGCATTTACTGCTAGTGAAGTTGCTAGCTAGCAAGTTAGCATAAACTAGCACTAACTTGGCTAGTCATTGTTTAAATGACAGATAGAAAAACATGCATAACCATAAAGGGGTAACTAGGCCCAGGGGCCAGTAACCCCCTAGTAAAAGGGGGGGCGAGTTGCCCCCAACACACTCATGCAACATATTACTACTTTACTCAAAATGAATCTACATTTTTCTCTCTAAACAAATTGATTATTTATCTTAAGGCTTTCCTACTTGTATATTTAAAAAACAATTATAGATCTAACTTTATTGGAATATATCTACAACAATTTCATCAACTTACCACAAAATCGTTTTGTTGAAATGTCTCAAAGTTGTGATGAAACAGAGGAAATATTTGTAGAGCAAGAGCAGTGGCAGCCAAGGATAAAGTGTTGGGGAAATAATTTGGTGACGTCTTGTGGTCTTAATGTGAACTACAGGGTGGAGGCCAGTTACCACAGGGGGCTAGTTACCCCCTACTACCCTACAGGCAAACTTTCAGGTGAGTTTCGCTGCTAATTCAAAAAGTACTGGCTTGCTGTTTAGTTATTGTTTGTTGACGTATTGTTTGTAACACATGAAACATATTGAGTAACATAATGAAGTGAACTTTCTTCTTTGCTGTGAAGGCAAGCGGGCTGTGTTGTTATTGTGGCTCTTCTATAATATTATCGCCATCCACAAACAAACAGAGATGTTACCGCTCTTTCTATCTGTCACTTATCGCTGTGATGCATGCAAAAATAACTAAGTAGTTCCGGGTCACATATTTTTGGAATCCTTCAGAATAAGAGTCCTGTCCTGTATACTTTGTAAATTAATAATTAGGGCAGAACAGGGTATGGTAGTAAGTGCCAGGCACACCGGTTGGAGTGTGTCAAAAACTGTAACGCTACTAGGATTTTCACGCTCAACAGTTTCCCGTGTGTATCAAGAATGGTCCACCACCCAAAGGACATCCAGCCAACTTAAAACAACTGTAGGAAGCATTAGTCAGCATCCCTGTGGAATGCATTCGCCACCTTGTAGAGTCCATCTCCTGACGAATTGAGACTGTTCTGAGGGCAAAAGGGGGTGCAACATTAGGAAGGTGCTTCTAATGTTTTTTACACTCAGTGTGTATTATCCATGTCCCTGTTCAGCCACGACTCAGAGGAAAAACATAAAATTCTTCAGGTCCGGTTGATAGGATAGTCTTAAACGGAGCTCGTCCAATTCGTTTTCCAGTGATTGTACGTTTGCCAATAAAAAAGGAGGGTAGAGGCAGTTTATGCACTTGCTGAAGTAGTTTGGTCAGGGTGCCCGCACGTCGGCCTCTCTTATACCGCCTTTTTATTTTACGAGTCTCTGGGATTAGGGCCTGGTCCTGGGTGAGCAGCAGTAGTGGTGCGTGGGTAAAATAACTGGGGAAGCCAATCCAGAAAAAAAAGCCATATTACAACCTATGTGTTGTGATAATAGGGTGCAGGCCAGGCAGTTGTTAGCCAGCCTGCCAGCTTAGTGGAGTCTGCCACTAGCACAGTCAGTGTAGTCAGCTCAGCTATCCCCATTGAGACTGTGTCTGTGCCTCGATCTAGGTTAGGCAAATCTAAACATGGCGGTGTTCACCGTAGCAATCTCACTGGAATAAAGACCTCCTCCATTCCTGTCATTATTGAAAGAGATTGTGATATCTCACATCTCAAAATAGGGCTACTTAATGTTAGATCCCTCAAGATAGTTATAGTCAATGTACTAATCACTGATCATAATCTTAATGTGATTGGCCTGACTGAAACATGGCTTAAGCCTGATGAATTTACTGTGTTAAATGAGGCCTCTCCTCCTGGTTACACTAGTGACCATATCCCCTGGGCATCCCGCAAAGGCAGAGGTGTTGCTAACATTTATGATAGCACAATTCTTCTTTTTTTTTTAAATACAGCGTTTTCGTCTTTAGTCATGAAACCTACGCAACCTACTCACTTTTTATAGCTACTGTTTACAGGCCTCCTGGGCCAAATACAGCGTTCCTCACTGAGTTCCCTGAATTCCTATCGGACCTTGTAGTCATGGCATATAATATTCACATTTTTGGTGACTTTAATATTCACATGGAAAAGTCACTCCAAAAGGCTTTCGGAGCCATCATCGACTCAGTGGGTATTGTCCAACATGTCTCCGGACCTACTCACTGCCACAGTCATACTCTGGACCTAGTTTTGTCCCGTGGAATAAATATTGTGACTCATAATGTTTTTCCTCATAATCCTGGACTATGGGACCACCATTTTATTACGTTTGCAATCGCAACAAATAATCTGCTTCGACCCCAACCAAGGATCATCAAAAGCCGTGCTATAAATTCTTGGACAACCCAAAGATTCCTAGATGCCCTTCCAGACTCCCTCCACCTACCCAAGGATGTCAGAGGACAACAATCAGTTAACCACCTAACCGAGGAACTAAATTTAACCTTGCTTAATACCTTAATACCCTAGACGCAGTTGCACCCCTAAAAACAAAAAACATTTGTCATAAGAAACTAGCTCCCAGGTATACAAAAAATACCCGAGCTCTGAAGCAAGCTTCCAGAAAATTAGAACGGAAATGGCGCCACACCAAACTGGAAGTCTTACGACTAGCTTGGAAAGACAGTACCGTGCAATATCGAAGAGCCCTCACGGCTGCTCGATCATCCTATTTTTCCAACTTAATTGAGGAGTGTAAGAACAATCCAAAATGTATTTTTGATACTGTCGCAAAGCTAACTAAAAATCAGCATTCCCCAAGAGAGGATGGCTTTCACTTCAGCAGTGATAAATTCATGAACGTCTTTGATGAAAGGATCATGATCATTAGAAAGCAAATTATGGACTCCTCTTTAAATCTGCGTATTTCTCAAAAACTCTGTTTTCCTGAGTCTTGACGGCTTATGTGTTTTATAAAACTGCAATGTTTCAAGTTTTTTTTCTTTCTTTACATATATACAGTCCACAGCACCAGCCCTCGAGGCATGTCCACCTCCTCCAAAACCCCTGCAGCTTCCTCCGGAGGTATTGATGTAAAAAACCTGAAAAGGGTTTTCATGAAACATGCTCTGTGTAACAGTACTTTTCTCAAACTGCAGCACAGAAAAGGGAGAGAAACGCTCCACCTGCCACCTCTGTCAGGCCACCCATGGCATCTCTCTCAGGTACTTCATCATCGTTGTTTCTCTCTCTCTGTTGTATTAATTACTATTGTTGCTGCGGTACTTCTACATTTTGCAAAACCATGTTATTCAATTTGATGTGTCTTTTGTTTTATTTTCAAATAAAAGAAGACGCCACCTGCTGTGCTCACTGCGGGGAGCGTGACCCACCTGCAAGCTCCCCACAGGAGTGTGAGTCTGAGGTGCCATGGTGTGCTGTGACGTCTGCCAGTACCGGTTCCACCGCAGGTGTGTGCTGTGACTTCTGCCAGTACTGGTTCCACTGCAGGTGTGTGCTGTGACTTCTGCCAGTACTGGTTCCACTGCAGGTGTGTGCTGTGACGTCTGGCAGTACTGGTTCCACTGCAGGTGTGTGCTGTGACTTCTGTCAGCACTGGTTCCACTGCAGGTGTGTGCTGTGACTTCTGCCAGTACTGGTTCCACTGCAGGTGTGTGCTGTGACTTCTGCCAGTACTGGTTCCACTGCAGGTGTGTGCTGTGACTTCTGCCAGTACTGGTTCCACTGCAGGTGTGTGCTGTGACGTCTGGCAGTACTGGTTCCACTGCAGGTGTGTGCTGTGACTTCTGCCAGCACTGGTTCCAATGCAGGTGTGTGCTGTGACTTCTGCCAGTACTGGTTCCACTGCAGGTGTGTGCTGTGACTTCTGCCAGTACTGGTTCCACTGCAGGTGTGTGCTGTGACTTCTGCCAGTACTGGTTCCAGTGCAGGTGTGTGCTGTGACTTCTGCCAGTACTGGTTCCACTGCAGGTGTGTGCTGTGACTTCTGCCAGCACTGGTTCCACTGCAGCTGTGTGCTGTGACTTCTGCCAGTACTGGTTCCACTGCAGGTGTGTGCAGTGACGGTGGAGCTGGATTTTAATTGTGATTTCTGTGACAATTTAGGGATGGAGGTCGAGATTTAATTGTTTGTTTTGTTTGTTTTCCTATGAAATTATTTATTTGTTTAAAAAAAGACATGTCTAAAATATTATATATATTTTATTAACCCATCTTGTGTATTTCTTCCTTTACTTTCCATGTGCAGCTCTGCAAAACAAACTCCAACAGCATTGTTTATGTGAATGCACATGACTGAAATTAAAGTTGTATCTATTTAAACTCATGTATATTTTAGTATTAAACTGTATCTACTTTCTCAAAACATAAAGATTAATCTGTAAAACAAATGTTGAGACATTATTTGGTTACAACACTGAATATGTTGGTGAAGAACCATGTTTTAAGAGTCCACAGGAGGGCGCACCGAGCTACGCAATGGAAAGTTGACATGCAAGTCATTTCTTCTTTTACGGGAAAGTTAGCCAACTCGTCAGCTATCTAGTCAACACTTCGGATACGAGGTTGATTTCTCATTTTTGAACAAAATTAAACTGATATCTTGTAATTGAACAAAATAGTAAGGTGCCGATAATACAGGACGTAATTTATTTGCTAAGCCGTTTATCAAAAAGCTGACAGTAGTAGTATTGTAATGACCCGGCTGGGTCATAAAGGGAAAAGAGACGGACTCTAGGTGTGCAGGTCAGAACACAGGTTTATTCATAAACTGGGCTATTGTTCCGGCCACAACCCACGCCGCTAAATGCCGAACGTACACAATGTTACCCTGTCGGGTCAAGAGTCACTCTCATAGGAACAGATCAAGGCACGAACAGAAGAGAGAGAACAATGAGACAGTAATCCCTATTTATGCATTTCCAAATCCCGCGGTATTACCCATCATACCCCCCCAACCTTTCCATCTGTCCTGACATATTTAACCCCTGCTAGTAGCCATGGGAACCATAACACACCCACAACCACAGAACACAATACCGGGTCGTTACATAGCCCCCCCCTTTCTAAACCCTAGCCCCTAGGGTTACACAACAAAATCCTTAAAACGACCCGGAGGTCGCATCAGTCTCTTGGGCCTCCCCGTGACTCTCAGCGGTGGCCCCCCAGAACGCTCCTCTGCCCCAATGTCATTTCCAGCGCCCTCCGAAGAAGCAGCCCCCTCCCCAGGCTCAGGTTGCGCTAGAGTCTCCTCGTTAGACTGTTCCCGTGGGCTCACATCAGAGCCCTCCCTCCCATTCCCTACCGTTTTCCTCCCTCTGTAGGGTGCCAATTGATCCCGGTGGACCACCACCTTCCTGCTCCGTGGGGGAACCTCCACCCGGTACGTCACCTCCCCCACTCTCTCTATCACCAGACACGGCCCCACCCATGCACTGTCCAGCTTTGGGCACCGCCCCTTCTTGCGCGTGGGGTTGTGAAGCCACACACATTCTCCCGCTCCAAAGTGCCTCCCCCTAGCGCGCGAGTCGTAGTGGCGCTTTTGGCGCACCCCTGCGTTTTCGAGTTGCTCTCTTGCGAAGGTGTGAGCCGCTTCTAACCGGTTCTGCAGACGACACACATAGTTCGGGCCAGGCAAAACCCCGTCGTCATTATCAGGAGGGTGGCCAAACGTCAGTTCGGCTGGGGTGCGCAACTCACGACCTAACATTAGTAGTGCTGGGGAGCACGCAGTCGATTCTTGAACAGCCGACCTACACGCCATAAGAATAAACGGTAAGTGGGTGTCCCAATCTCTCTGGTGTTTTGAGGTAACGATGGCCAGCTGCTGTGCTAATGTTCTGTTAAATCTTTCCACCAGCCCATCACTCTGGGGGTGAAGCGGAGTAGTGCGCGTCTTCTCCGCGCCTAACCGTCTACACAACTCTGAGAACACCCGTGACTCGAAGTTTCTTCCCTGGTCGCTGTGAATAGACTGTGGCACCCCAAACCGACTGATTATTCCCCCCACCAACGCATCAGCTACTGTCCCCGCCTCCTGGTCTGGGAGAGCGTAAGCCTCCGGCCACTTGGTGAAGTAGTCCATGGCGGTTAGAATCCACCTGTTACCGCTGTCTGTGGTTGGAAACGGCCCTACTATGTCTACCCCCAGTCTCTCCATGGGCTCCCCTACTGGGAATTGTTGTAGGAGGGCGTGTGACTGACCTGGAGGTCCTTTTTTAGCAGCACACTCGTCGCACTGCCTACAAAAGTCCTCAACATCCCTCCTGTGCCTTGCCCAATAGAAGCCTTTACGCATGCGCTTTAACGTTTTGGAGACCCCAAAATGCCCTGCGCCTACTCCCCCATGAAGCTGCTGTAACACGCTCCCCTGCAGCCTTTTGGGCACCACTACCTGCCACGTAATTTCTCCAGTCGCTGGCTTTTTCCACCCCCTCTGGAGCACTCCCTCAGCCACTCTAAGGACTGTGAATTTAGCCCACAGTCCTTTGGTGACTGGTGATAGAAGGGCTACTTCCCCCCACGGCGGTCGTCTTCTCTCTTCCACCCACCGCAGCACAGGACGCAGCTCTGCGTCCTCCTCCTGGCGACGCCTCCACTCCCCAACGTCCACAGCCTCAAGCTCCCGGCACTCTGTCACACTCAGCTGACTCACCGTGGCGGTGACTCCCTCCTCCCTGCACAGTTCTCTCTCTCGCTCCACCCGTTTGGCGCAGTACCCACAGCCATCCTCAGCACACGGGCGGCGGGACAAGGCGTCTGCATTGCTGTGGCGAAGGCCGGCTCTGTGCTCCACCTGGAAGTCGTAGGGTTGCAGCTCCTCCAGCCAGCGGGCAATCTGACCCTCTGGCTCCTTGAAGGAGAGAAGCCACTGCAGGGCGGAGTGATCCGTCCGGACCACAAACGGCAGGCCCCCCAGGTAGTACTTGAAATGGCGTACTGCTGCCACGACAGCCAAAAGCTCTCTCCTTGTCACGCAGTAGCGTTTTTCAGCCTTATCAAAAGTTCTGCTGTAATAAGCTACTACGTGTTCCCCATCAGGGCCACGCTGAGCCAGCACAGCCCCCAAACCCTCATTGCTTGCGTCGGTGTCCAGGATGAACGGACGGTTCGGGTCTGGTGAGGCCAGGACAGGGGCCTCCATCAGGGCACGTTTGAGTGCCTCAAACGCCCGCTGGTGCTCTTCGGTCCACTGAAAAACAGTGTCCTCCTTGAGAAGGTGGTTCAAAGGAGCCGCTACCCCCGCAAACCCCTTCACAAACCTACGATAGTAGGATGCCAGCCCCAGGAAGCTCTTAACCTCTTTTTTTCCCCCTGGAACTGGCCACCCCCTCACAGCCTCTACTTTGTCTGGCATCGTGCTGATGCCCTCACCACCCAGCTGATGCCCCAGGAACGCCACCTCCCTTTGCATGAAATGGCACTTTCCCGGGTGTAATTTTAGCCCCGCCCCCGAGATCCTCTCCAACACTCGCCTAATTGCCCCCAGTGCCCCCTCAAACGATGTGCCGTGCACCAATATGTCGTCTAGGTACACAACACACTCGTCTCTCGGAACCCCCGCCAGCACTCTGTCCATGAGCCTCTCAAAGGTGGCAGGAGCATTACAGAGCCCGAAGCACAGCACCTTGAACTGCCAATGGCCCCTATCCGTGGAGAAGGCCGTTTTTTCACGTGCCCCTGGCGAGAGGGGCACCTGCCAGTAGCCACTGCGCAGATCAAGGGAGGAGAACAACGAGGACCCTCTCACGTGGTCTAGCGACTCATCAATCCTCGGTAGGGGATAAGAGTCTTTAGTGGTGACAGAATTTAGGCCCCTGTAGTCAACACAAAACCTAAGTTTACCCCCTTTCTTAGGCACCATGACGACCGGCGCGGACCATGGGCTATCTGATGGCTCAATGAAATCAGCCCGCAACATGTCTACAATAGCTGTGTCTGCTGCTTCCCTCCTGGCAAGGGGAATACGACGGGGCCGAATTTTAATGGGTCGGGCGTCCCCAGTGTCTATTTCGTGCTGGACTAGGTGCGTTTGTCCTACCTCATCTTCCCCCCAAGCGAAGCTATCTTTAAAGTCCAACAGCAGCTGCTTTAACTGTCTCTGTTGTCCCTCATCCAGACCCTGACAGTTCTTCAGCCACACAGCCTCGACGGCGTCGATAGCTTCCTCCTTCCCCCCGTCGGGCTGATGGGGTGAAGGAGCCAGTGTATTTTGGGCTACTGGGCTGCCTGTGCTTGCACCATGATGGGGAGTGAAGGCCGTCGCCGCCGGAGACAGCTGCTGGGATGGCACAACGACCAAGGGAGCAGCCGGGATGACCGGTGGAGTCTCTGCAAGCTTGGAGGAAGATGGAGGGACAGCCCTGCCCCCTGCTGGCCCTCCCGAAGGCGACATTCCCACTGTGGGCCCCCCCGACAGCCTCAAAGTGCCCGACGCTAAGTCCAACTGAGCCCCACAGTTTTTCAAAAAGTCCATTCCCAGTATACAGGGGTCCTGCACCGCTGCTACCCACACCGGACACCCCACAGTTCTCCACCCCACGGTCACAGATAGCTGACACTTCCCTAACATGGGGGCTAGCTCCCCCGTGACAGTCCGTAGCTGGACAAGGGTCGGCTCCACCCGCACCCCAACAGGTAGTATGTCTGGTCTCACCAGGGTTACTGTAGAGCCCGTGTCGACCAGGGCCAAACATTCCACCCCCTCTACCTTGACGATGACATTGCAGAAGTCCCCAACGGTGGTACGTCCCACCACAACTACAGGACTAGGAAACCCGGCGGCAGCTACACCCTGGGGGAGCAGGTCCCCACCCTCTTGTCTGCGCTGCTAGGTACCTTCTTTGCTTACAGTGGGTTCGGGGGCGGGGGGGTGGGCCCACGCAGCGCCCTGCGCGCGAACCCGCTGTCGTTTCCCTGGTGACGGGGGAATCTGTCACACTCTCGCTGAATGTGGCCAGGCTGGCCACAACCCCAGCAGACAATAGGAGCTGAGCTGACACTGCGACGTTGCCTGGAGCCCCTCTCCATGACAAGCGAAGCAGTCTTGACTAGCCCGCCCAACTCGTCAACCCACTCCGGTTTTGTGACCCCTGGCACCCCAGCCACCGCTGCTCTCACCTCTGGTTGACTGGCGACTTCCACTCTCACTCCCTCACCCCAGATCAGCTCCCTCTTCCTGGCTATCTCCACTGCAGCCCGCAGAGATGGTGGGTCCGCCATCTGAACATGCTTACCCAGTTCGGTGGAAGAGAGCGCTCTAATAAAACTGTCCCGTGCCAGCTCGTCCTGCACCCCAATCGGCATAGTTGCATAAGCCCGCCTGGTCAGGCTCAGAATATCACTTGCCAACGCCTTTAATGATTCCCCCTGAAGTCTCTTTTTGTTACTCAGTTCAATCCGCAGCATGTTGGGCTGCGCGTCGCTGCCGAAACGGCCCCCCAATACCTCCACTAGCGCACCATAGTCGTCCCTTTCGTCCGGGGCTAGCGTTAGCAGGCATTCCGACGCCTCCTCTGCCAGGCTCAGGGCAAGCTGTAACGCTTTCGTCTCGTCAGACCACCTCCCGGCTCTAGCCAACAACTCAAATTGAGTGAAAAAAACTTCCCATTTACCTTGTCCATTGAACTTTGGTAGTTTAGCCGCTACCGTGGCTAATGGCAATAGGTCGCCGCCATCTCTGTTTACCTTAGCAGGCCCAGCCATTTCCGCACCCGGTGACGTCGATATCCCCGTCGCCGTGACGTCTGCTCTCGAGCGGTGTGAAGGAAAACCCGCCAGTTCTGCCATCTTGCTGACTGACAATTTAACTCCCGCCATGTGACTCTCCAGCCTTCCTACGGCAGTCGCCGCCTGACCCTCCCGACCGGGTACCCCCGAGCCCACAACGGACACTTTGTCCGACTCTTCCTTAATTTTCCGCCTCGCCCCAAGCATCATGACCGTAGATGCGAGTCACGCTAACGCCAACCCGGCCTATACTGAACAGCTAACTCGCCTAGTCTCTATCCCGTAGTTCGAAAGCACTTCTGACACCAATGTAATGACCCGGCTGGGTCATAAAGGGAAAAGAGACGTACTCTAGGTGTGCAGGTCAGAACACAGGTTTATTCATAAACTGGGCTATTGTTCCGGCCACAACCCACGCCGCTAAATGCCGAACGTACACAATATTACCCTGTCGGGTCAAGAGTCACTCTCATAGGAACAGATCAAGGCACGAACAGAAGAGAGAGAACAATGAGACAGTAACCCCTATTTATGCATTTCCAAATCCCGCGGTATTACCCATCATACCCCCCCAACCTTTCCATCTGTCCTGACATATTTAACCCCTGCTAGTAGCCATGGGAACCATAACACACCCACAACCACAGAACACAATACCGGGTCGTTACAGTATTAACCCTGAAATGTCAAACATGCTAATTGTTGACGCGTTAGCGAACATTTTTACGACACTAATAATCACCAAACTTTTATGGCATGATAACGCTGTTGAATATGGCGATAATACAGGGTTCCAAGCTAATAATAAAAGTAATAATAAATACACAATGAGTACCAATAACTTGGCTATATGAACGGGGTACAAGTACAGAGTCGATGTGCAGGGGTACCAAGTAATTGAGATAGATATGTACAGTACCAGTTAAAAGTTTGGACACCTACTCGTTCAAGGGTTTTTCTTTATTTGTACTATTTTCTACATTGTAGAATAATAGTGAAGACATCAACACTATGAAATAAAACATGGAATCATGTAGTAACCAAAAAAGTGTTAAACAAATCAAAATATATTTTATATTTGAGATTCTTCAAAGTAGCCACCCTTTGCTTTTGACAGCTTTGCACACGCTTGGCATTCTCTCAACCAGCTTCATGAGGTTGTCACCTGGAATGCATTTCAATCAACAGGTGTGCCTTAAAAGTGAATTGGTGGAATTTATTTTCTTATTAATGCGTTTGAGCCAATCAGTTGAAGTTGTGACAAGGTAGGGGTGGTATACAGAAGATAGCCCTATTTAGTAAAATACCAAGTCCATATTATGGCAAGAACAGCTCAAATAAGCAAAGAGAAACGACAGTCCATCATTACTTTAAGACATGAAGGTCAGTCAATCCGGAAAATTTTACGAACTGAAAGTTTCTTTAAGTGCAGTCTCAAAATCCATCAAGCACTATAATGAAACTGGCTCTCATGAGGACCACCACAGAGAAGGAAGACCCAGTGTTACCTCTGCTTCAGAGGATAAGTTCATTAGAGTTAACAGCCTCAGAAATTGCAGCCCAAATAAATGCTTCACAGAGTTCAAGTAACAGAATTATCTCAACATCAACTGTTCAGAGGAGACTGAGTGAATCAGGCCTTCATGGTCAAATTGCTGCAAAGAAACCACTACCAAAGGACACCAATAAGAAGAAGAGACTTGCTTGGGCCAAAAAACATGAGAAGTGGACATTAAACCAGTGGAAATCGGTCCTTTTGTCCACATTTGAGATTATTGCTTGCAACCTCTGTGTCTTTGTGAGACGCAGAGTATGTGAACGGATGATGTCCGCATGTGTGGTTCCCACTGTGAAGCATGGAGGAGGAGGTGTGATGGTGCTTTGCTGGTGACAATGTCTGTGATTTATATATATATATTTTGATTTGTTTAACACTTTTTTGGTTACTACATGATTCCATATGTTTTATTTCATAGTGTTGATGTCTTCTACAATATAGAAAATAGTACAAATAAAGAAAAACCCTTCAATGAGTGTCAACTTTTTTTCTTTTCTTTTTGTCATTTAGCAGACGCTCTTATCCAGAGCGACTTACAGTAGAGTGCATACATTTTATTACATTTTTTTTGTTTTGTTTTTTACATACTGAGACAAGGATATCCCTACCGGCCAAACCCTCCCTAACCCGGACGACGCTATGCCAATTGTGCGTCGCCCCACGGATCTCCCGGTTGCGGCCGGCTGCGACAGAGCCTGGGCGCGAACCCAGCCCAGCCTGGGCGTGAACCCAGAGACTCTGGTGGCGCAGCTAGCACTGCGATGCAGTGCCCTAGACCACTGCGCCACCCGGGAGATACAACTTTTGACTGGTACTATACATAACAAGGACAGATAAACAGTAGCAGCAGCGTATGTAATGAGCAAAAAAAGTTTGTGGAAAAGGGTCAATGCAGATAGTTAAATACTTAAAACCAAATAGCTACCCAGTGTCACGACCGTCGTAAGAAGCGGACCAAAGCGCAGCGTGGTTTGAATACATTCTTCCTGACGGGCGGCGCTGGACAGACGGGCAGCTCAGGCGGCGCTGGACAGACGGGCAGCTCAGGCGGCGCTGGACAGACGGGCAGCTCAGGCGCCGCTGGACAGACGGGCAGCTCAGGCGGCGCTGGACAGACGGGCAGCTCAGGCGGCGCTGGACAGACAGGCAGCTCAAGCGGCGTTGGCTCTGGCGGCTCCTGACTGACGGACGGCTCTGGCGGCTCCTGACTGACGGACGGCTCTGGCGGCTCAGGAAAGACGGGCGGCGCTGGACAGACAGGCAGCTCAGGCGGCGCTGGACAGACGGGCAGCTCAGGCGGCGCTGGACAGACGGGCAGCTATATAATGAAGAACACTTAAACAAAAAACAACAAAACTAATAAGACGAACGTGACCGCTATATAAACAATGTGCTAACATGCAACATAACATAGACAATCACCCACAACCCACAATGACAAAACAGGCTACCTAAATATGGTTCCCAATCAGAGACAACGACTAACACCTGCCTCTGATTGAGAACCATATCAGGCCAAACACAGAAACAGACAAACTAGACATACAACATAGAATGCCCACTCAGATCACACCCTGACCAAACAAAACATATAAACATACAAAGCAAACTATGGTCAGGGCGTGACACCCAGACTAATTATTTAGCAGTCTTATTGCTTGGGGTAGAAGCTGTTCAGGGTCCTGTTGGTTCCAGAGTTGGTGCATCGGTACCGCTTGCCATGCGGTAGCAGAGAGAACAGTCTATGACTTGGGTGGCTGGAGTCTTTGACAATTTTTAGGGCCTTCCTCTGACATCGCCTGGTATAGAGGTCCTGGTTGGCAGAGAGCTCGGCCCCAGTGATATACTGGGTCGTATGGACTACCCTCTGTAGCTCCTTGCGGTCAGATGTCAAGCAGTTGTCATACCAAGCAGTGATGCAGCCAGTCAAGATTCTCTCAATGGTGTAGCTGTAGACGTTTTTGAGGATCTGAGCTTTTCAGCCTCCTGAGTGGGAAGAGGCATTGTGGTCCTTTCTTCACAACTGTGTTGGTGTGTGTGGACCATGATAGATCCTTAGTGATGTGGACACCCGCTCCACTACAGCCAAATGGACTATTTGCATCGACCCCCTTATTCTTGTTATTATTTTTTGCACAGGCTCGATGTACACTAACTGGACTCTAACCAGACACTGACACATACTCAATGACAATCCAACACACACACAGACGCATATTGACGCCACAAACACAATTTCCTTCACATGCTGGTAGAAATAAGGTCAAACTGATTTCAGTTTCCCTGCATTAAAATCACCGGTAACTAAAAGAGCCGTTCTGGATGAGAATTTTCTTGTTTGCTTACGGCGCTTTACAGCTCGTTGAGTGCGGCCTGTCAGGGAAATTGCAAGATTATGTTATAATGCTTGTATTGTATTATAATGCTTGTTTTATTCGACAGAATAAAATATTCTGTTAACTATTGTGTGTGTGTGTTCTACTGAGGATGGGCCTCTATGAGAATACTGACAGAGGAGATTTACGATGTCTTTGGGTGATAAAACCTACAGAGCATTCCAGAGAACATGAGTTAATGTTTATGTTCTATAACGTACTAAGGAGAGATGGTTCCAGGTTGGATTAGGAGGGCCAGACACTGGTCTATACAATGAAAACTGTTGACACAGTAGATGCTGTCTGCTATGTATTATAGATATATTTCATACAGATCTTAACCTTGTGACCCATTCTATATATCTGTTGTTCGTCATGTAGGTTGAAAGGAGTGTATCTTGGCTATAAAAGATCTTTGTACTTTTGTTTTATCCCTCTCAACGGATCATTAGAAAATATTGAATCGTTGACAAGTCATTGCTATTGCAAAGCTCTTATTATTAAAGATGTAGTTTAAGTACAACTCTGACTTGTGTGATAAGTTTGTCTCTCCTCATTTGATAATACAGAAATAAACCACCACAGGCCTTAGTGCCAGCATCAGTTTGTGGTGGTAAATAAGACAGCTACGAAAAATATGGATGAAAGAGAGTTTAATAGTACGGTCTACAGCTTATCATGAGGTATTCTAACTCAGGCGAGCAGAACCTTGAGACTTCCTTCATATTAGAGATGGCAGACCAGCTGTTGTTAACAAAGACACACACAACCCTTCCCCTGAGCTTCCCCGACGCAACATTTCTGTCCTGCCGATGCAAAGAAGAACCAGCTATACACCGAGTAAACAAAACATTAGGAACACCTGCTCTTTTCATGACAGCCTGACTAGGTGAAAGCTAGGATCCCTTATTGATGTCACTTGTTAAATCCACGACAAGCAGTGTAGATGAAGGAGAGGAGACAGGTTAAGGAAGGATTTTCAAGCCTTGAGACAATTGAAACATGGATTATGTCTTTGAACGAGGTACGGTAGAAGGTTCCAGACGCAGCGGTTTGAGTGTGTGAACAACTGCACCTCTGTTGGGTTTTTCACGCTCAACTGTTTCCTGTGTGTATCAAGAATGGTCCACAACCCAAATTACATCCAGACATCTTTTCGGTTATAGGAAACGATAGCGGAAACATTATATAAAACAAAAAGTTAAGATCAGTGTTAAAAAAACACAAAACAGCAGAATTGATTAGGAGCTCGTAAAACATTTCTGCTATCCATTCCAGCAACATTCTCTTCTCCTCTCATGGGTTCTCCCTGACCTCTGCCTTGTTCTTGATGACAGAGGAGAAGCGGACCAGTTGAATCTCCTTGGCGTTCCCTCCTCTAGCGTCGTCCCACACATATTCAGGTGACAGCAGCTTGGTGGGCTTATTCTTCACCAGGTACCAATTCAGGTGACTCTCCTCCTGCCACAGAGCCTCAACACCCACAGACTTATCCACCTAGAGGGAGGGGGTGGGGAAGAGAGGGGGTGGGGGTTGGGGGGGAGAAGGGGGAATGGAGAGGAGGAGGAAGAGGGAGGGAGGGGTGGGGACAGAGGGGTGGATATAGGGGGAGAGAGTGAGTGACTGCATGCCTGCCTGCATGCCTGCATCTGTCTGTGCGTACGTGTCGGAATGCATGCCTTTCTGTCTGCATGACTGTCTGTCAGGTATGAATGTGTGAGTGTGCGTTTTGCCTGCCTGCGTGCATGACTGTCTGTCAGGTATGAATGTGTGAGTGTGCGTTTTGCCTGCCTGAGTGCATGACTGTCTGTCAGGTATGAATGTGTGAGTGTGCGTTTTGCCTGCCTGAGTGCATGACTGTCTGTCAGGTATGAATGTGTGAGTGTGCGTTTTGCCTGCGTGCGTGCGTGACTGTCTGTCAGGTATGAATGTGTGAGTGTGCGTTTTGCCTGCCTGCGTGCGTGCGTGCGTGCCTACCTCCAGGTGCTCCCTGCACGTCTTGGTCAGCCTATGAACATCCTCCGGCGCTCCTCCGAATATGTTGGCCTGGTAGTAGAAGTCTCCCTGGTCCTGGGGTACAGAGGCTGTGGAGATGGTCCGCCGCTCGTAGGGGTACTGGCTCCGGGGGTACATGTAGAACCTGCAAGATACAAGACAATTTTGTATTGTTACTTTATTTAACCAGGAACATACCCTTACTAAGGTTACGGTAAAACTTTATTTAGATAGTTTGTAGAGCACCTACAAATGTACTATCTACAGACTATCAGTAACATTTCAACTAACTAACTATCTACTAACCCTAACCTTAGCCCTTACCCTCACCTCAACCGTTACCCATATTCTAAACCTAACCGTAACGTTAGCAAGCAGCTGCTTATCAACAGATGGTTAAACTATCAACAAACTATCTGTAGAGTAGCAACAGATGGAAAATCCTGTTGATACTCCATGTCACAGTTTCTGGCCTATCCAGACAAAGAATCGATTTCATCTGCCTCTGAGCGACGAGCCCAGCCTGGGAGACGGTATATTAAAGGGGGACAGTCTACTGAATTCAGCAAATACGGTTTTATCTCACTGTGATATTCTCAGACGTATTTAGAGCTCTTAACATAGAAAAAGTACTAAATCATTTCATAGAATTGAAACACGACCACTTTCTCGTGGTCACATAGGGACAAAATCACTTTGTAAGTAAAGCTTAAGTTTTAACGAGTCTGCAGACATTCGAATGGTGTCTTTTTGTCGCTCAGAGGACTCTTGGTAGAAAATTATCTGTCGTCAGTTTTATGAAATGGGGCCAAATTTGTACTGTCACTAAATACAATCATAATAAGTTTACCGTTATAAGAAAGATGAAATCTTATAGTAAGTCATTTATAATTTGATTGTTAATATATTTATAAAGCCTTTCAGTCATTCTCCATTTTTGTTGAATAGGGAAAACAAATCACATTATTTTTTTTATATTTAATAATTTTGAACTATGTACTTGAGCTTGTGTCCTTAAAAGTGAGCAATTTATAATTATGTTTACCAGAACGGCAAGTTCCAGACCTTCCTGGAACTATGCAGAATTACACAAATGACTAGTTATTGTTTATGAAAAACAGTTACTTTTGGATATGTCTACAATATTTAGGCGGAAATCTACATTTTGCAATAAGTTCAAGTTAAAGGAGAAGGGCTTTTTTAGAGGCACATTTTTATTTTGATAAACTTACCCTAAACAACAAATCACTTCCTCATCCTCGTTATGCAGTATGGGGGCGCCCATAAAACATCACCGAAGGCTGAAAAAACATCCAAATAAGTCATTTTAGGCTCTCAGTATATTGATGCAGGTCTTTAGATGTTGTACACATGAAATTGAGTCATGCACATATTTTTTTTATTTTTGTTTAGGGGGTAGATCAGCTTTAATATTGCAGATAGATTGTAGTTTCCATCAATGTAATTGTCTGCATCACTTCCAATCCCCCATATATTTTTGTAAATATATACAGTGCTTTCGGGAAGGTATTCAGACCCCTTGACTTTTTCCACATTTTGTTGCGTTACAGCCTTATTCAACATTTTATAAAAATAACTATGCTCATCAATCTACACACAATACTCCATCATTTTCCTGTGTGGAAACACCTGCTTTCAATACACTTTGTATCCCTCATTTACTCAAATGTTTCCTTTATTTTGGCATTTACCTGTAGAATGGATGGAGAGGTGTCGATCGACAAAATGTAATATAACGTCGCGGATAAAGTTCGTAATGACACAATTTCATCTGTACAACATCTAAAAACCTGCATCAATATACTGAGAGCTTTTCCGTTTCTAAAATGATGTATTTGGATGTTTTTGCAGTCTTTTTAAGCATTACCAGGGGTGGATGCTGGCCCTTTAAGTAAATAAGTAAGTAAGCATTACCAGGGGTGGATGCTGGCCCTTTAAGTAAATAAGTAAGTAAGCATTACCAGGGGTGGATGCTGGCCCTTTAAGTAAATAAGTAAGTAAGCATTACCAGGGGTGGATGCTGGCCCTTTAAGTAAATAAGTAAGTAAGCATTACCAGGGGTGGATGCTGGCCCTTTAAGTAAGTAAGTAAATAAGTAAGTAAGCATTACCAGGGGTGGACGCTGGCCCTTTAAGTAAATAAGTAAGTAAGCATTACCAGGGGTGGATGCTGGCCCTTTAAGTAAATAAGTAAGTAAGCATTACCAGGGGTGGATGCTGGCCCTTTAAGTAAATAAGTAAGTAAGCATTACCAGGGGTGGATGCTGGCCCTTTAAGTAAATAAGTAAGTAAGCATTACCAGGGGTGGATGCTGGCCCTTTAAGTAAATAAGTAAGTAAGCATTACCAGGGGTGGATGCTGGCCCTTTAAGTAAATAAGTAAGTAAGCATTACCAGGGGTGGATGCTGGCCCTTTAAGTAAATAAGTAAGTAAGCATTACCAGGGGTGGATGCTGGCCCTTTAAGTAAGTAAGTAAATAAGTAAGTAAGCATCACCAGGGGTGGACGCTGGCCCTTTAAGTAAATAAGTAAGTAAGCATTACCAGGGGTGGATGCTGGCCCTTTAAGTAAATAAGTAAGTAAGCATTACCAGGGGTGGATGCTGGCCCTTTAAGTAAATAAGTAAGTAAGCATTACCAGGGGTGGATGCTGGCCCTTTAAGTAAATAAGTAAGTAAGCATTACCAGGGGTGGATGCTGGCCCTTTAAGTAAGTAAGTAAATAAGTAAGTAAGCATCACCAGGGGTGGACGCTGGCCCTTTAAGTAAATAAGTAAGTAAGCATTACCAGGGGTGGATGCTGGCCCTTTAAGTAAATAAGTAAGTAAGCATTACCAGGGGTGGATGCTGGCCCTTTAAGTAAATAAGTAAGTAAGCATTACCAGGGGTGGATGCTGGCCCTTTAAGTAAATAAGTAAGTAAGCATTACCAGGGGTGGATGCTGGCCCTTTAAGTAAGTAAGTAAATAAGTAAGTAAGCATCACCAGGGGTGGACGCTGGCCCTTTAAGTAAATAAGTAAGTAAGCATTACCAGGGGTGGATGCTGGCCCTTTAAGTAAATAAGTAAGTAAGCATTACCAGGGGTGGATGCTGGCCCTTTAAGTAAATAAGTAAGTAAGCATTACCAGGGGTGGATGCTGGCCCTTTAAGTAAATAAGTAAGTAAGCATTACCAGGGGTGGATGCTGGCCCTTTAAGTAAATAAGTAAGTAAGCATTACCAGGGGTGGATGCTGGCCCTTTAAGTAAATAAGTAAGTAAGCATTACCAGGGGTGGATGCTGGCCCTTTAAGTAAATAAGTAAGTAAGCATTACCAGGGGTGGATGCTGGCCCTTTAAGTAAGTAAGTAAATAAGTAAGTAAGCATCACCAGGGGTGGACGCTGGCCCTTTAAGTAAATAAGTAAGTAAGCATTACCAGGGGTGGATGCTGGCCCTTTAAGTAAATAAGTAAGTAAGCATTACCAGGGGTGGATGCTGGCCCTTTAAGTAAATAAGTAAGTAAGCATTACCAGGGGTGGATGCTGGCCCTTTAAGTAAATAAGTAAGTAAGCATTACCAGGGGTGGATGCTGGCCCTTTAAGTAAGTAAGTAAATAAGTAAGTAAGCATCACCAGGGGTGGACGCTGGCCCTTTAAGTAAATAAGTAAGTAAGCATTACCAGGGGTGGATGCTGGCCCTTTAAGTAAATAAGTAAGTAAGCATTACCAGGGGTGGATGCTGGCCCTTTAAGTAAATAAGTAAGTAAGCATTACCAGGGGTGGATGCTGGCCCTTTAAGTAAATAAGTAAGTAAGCATTACCAGGGGTGGATGCTGGCCCTTTAAGTAAATAAGTAAGTAAGCATTACCAGGGGTGGATGCTGGCCCTTTAAGTAAATAAGTAAGTAAGCATTACCAGGGGTGGATGCTGGCCCTTTAAGTAAATAAGTAAGTAAGCATTACCAGGGGTGGATGCTGGCCCTTTAAGTAAATAAGTAAGTAAGCATTACCAGGGGTGGATGCTGGCCCTTTAAGTAAGTAAGTAAATAAGTAAGTAAGCATCACCAGGGGTGGACGCTGGCCCTTTAAGTAAATAAGTAAGTAAGCATTACCAGGGGTGGATGCTGGCCCTTTAAGTAAGTAAGTAAATAAGTAAGTAAGCATCACCAGGGGTGGACGCTGGCCCTTTAAGTAAATAAGTAAGTAAGCATTACCAGGGGTGGATGCTGGCCCTTTAAGTAAATAAGTAAGTAAGCATTACCAGGGGTGGATGCTGGCCCTTTAAGTAAATAAGTAAGTAAGCATTACCAGGGGTGGATGCTGGCCCTTTAAGTAAATAAGTAAGTAAGCATTACCAGGGGTGGATGCTGGCCCTTTAAGTAAGTAAGTAAATAAGTAAGTAAGCATCACCAGGGGTGGACGCTGGCCCTTTAAGTAAATAAGTAAGTAAGCATTACCAGGGGTGGATGCTGGCCCTTTAAGTAAATAAGTAAATAAGTAAGTAAGCATTACCAGGGGTGGATGCTGGCCCTTTAAGTAAGTAAGTAAATAAGTAAGTAAGCATTACCAGGGGTGGACGCTGGCCCTTTAAGTAAATAAGTAAGTAAGCATTACCAGGGGTGGATGCTGGCCCTTTAAGTAAGTAAGTAAATAAGTAAGTAAGCATTACCAGGGGTGGACGCTGGCCCTTTAAGTAAATAAGTAAGTAAGCATTACCAGGGGTGGATGCTGGCCCTTTAAGTAAATAAGTAAATAAGTAAGTAAGTATTACCGGGGGTGGATGCTGGCCCTTTAAGTAAATAAGTAAGTAAGCATTACCAGGGGTGGATGCTGGCCCTTTAAGTAAGTAAGTAAATAAGTAAGTAAGTATTACCAGGGGTGGATGGCGGCCACCAGTCTCCCCAACGCCTCGGACCCCACACGGCCATGGAACCTCATGTCTACATCCAGGCAGAAGATGTAGTGCGCCTCCCGGTGGATGCGATCCTCAATGGCAGTCTGCTCACAAATAGATGGTTGGTGGATGTTCAGTAGAACTTCAATCAATCAATCAAAATGTATTGTCCTCAGATGTAAATTTGGTTTGCAGGCAGGGTTAAAATGATAAAAATACAGTCCATACAATCTACTGTCAACAACATTTAAACTAACTGGTATGCACTAACCCTATAGGCATAACCTCTTAACTGTAACCCTAGAAATATGTTGCCTATTATCAACAGTTGATATTTTGTTGATAGCTGGGACATCTGTAGGGAGCTACTACTACTACTACTACTACTAAATTTTCACATTTAGTCATTTAAATGCCTAGTTAAATAAAGGTTCCAATTTTTATTCAAATAACATTTAGGAGACGCTCTTATCCAGACCGACTTACAGGAGCAATTAGGGTTATGTGCCTTTCTCAAAGGCACAGACAGATGTTTCATGTAGTCGGCTTGGGGATTCAAACCAGTGACCTTTCAGTTACTGGCCCAACGCTCTTAAACGCTAGGCTACCTACCGCCCTACTACTACTAATAATAATAATAATAATCATCTAATAATAATAATATTAATAGTTATTATTAATAATAAACGAAATAACTCATAATGTAGTAATAATATGAATAAAGTGTGACCTGGATGAGCTCCATGCGGCGGAGGGATATCTCCTGCCAGCGGTCGAACTTCGGCACCCTCACGATGCTGAGCATCCTGCCGACACCAAGAGTCATGTTGCTAGGCACATCGCCGGGCAGGTCGGTGAACACGTAGTAGTGCACATCCAGCCCCACCTGGAATCACATTTCAATTAAATTGAATGGGATGGAATTTGTAATAAATTGAGTTATATTTAGTACATTTAAATGTAATAACATTTAATTTAATCTGGACCAATGAATAACATCACATGGGCAGGAGGATCTAATCCTACATCATCACTCCTACAGCAGTCTTTATAAATACGGGTCCAGATTTATTCCTTTTAGAAGTCTGCTAAATTATATATATATATATATATACATACATATATACATACATACATACATACATACATACATACATACATACATACATACATACACACACACTACCGTTCAAAAGTTTGTGGTCACTTAGAAATGTCCTTGTTTTTGAAAGAAAAGCACGTTTTTGTCCATTGAAATACCATCATATTGATCAGAAATACAGTGTGGACATTGTTAATGTTGTAAATGACTATTGTTGCTGGAAACGGCAGATTTTTTTAATGGAATATCTACATAGGCGTACAGAGGCCCATTATCAGCAACCATCACTCCTGTGTTCCAATGGCACGTTGTGTTAGCTCATCCAAGTTTATCATTTTAAAAGGCTAATTGGTCTTTAGAAAACCCTTTTGCAATTATGTTAGCACAGCTGAAAACTGTTGTTGTGATTAAAGAAGCAATAAATCTGTCCTTCTTTAGACTAGTTGAGTAACAGCGCAAACTGGCTCTAACCAGAATAGAAAGTGTGAGGCCCCAGTGTACAACTGGACAAGAGGACAAGTACATTAGTGTCTAGTTTGAGAAAAAGACACCTCACAAGTCCTCAACTTGCAGCTTCATTAAATAGTTCACGCAAAACAACAGTCTCAACGTCAACAGTGAAGAGGCGACTCCGGGATGCTAGCCTTCTAGGCAGAGTTCCTCTGTCCAGTGACTATGTTCTTTTGCCCGTCTTTCTTTTTATTGGCCAGTCTGAGATATGGCTTTTTGTTTGCAACTCTGATGTTCTGTGAAGGGAGTAGTACACAGCGTTGTACGAGATCTTCAGTTTCTTGGCAATTTCTCGCATGGAATAGCCTTCATTTCTCAGAACAAGAATAGACTGACGAGTTTCAGAATAAAGGCCTTTGTTTCTGGCCATTTTGAGCCTCTAATCGAACCCATAAATGCTGATGCTCCAGATACTCAACTAGTACGAGGACAGTGAGAGGACATCAGTCTGGAGAAAGCTATAAAATCATTTAAAAAAGATTTGAGCTCCATCAGTCCAATGTGAGGCAAATCATTTACAAATGGAAAGCATTTAACATTACAGTAACTCGGCCTAGAAGTGGACGCCCTTCCAAAATATCCCCAAGTGCCACAAAAACAATGAGAAATCAGGTAAAAGCCAACACAAACATAACATCTCCCTTGCTGCATCTCAGATAACTGTGCATGGTTCAACAATAAGAAGAACACTGAATCAAAATGCCCATCATGGGAGTGTTGTTAGGAAGAACCCTCTTCTGTCAAAAAATAATCAAACCGCCCGTCTTAACTTTGCCAGAGACTACCTGGACAAACCTGAAGGTTTCTGAAAGTCCATTTTCTGGACTGATGAGTCCAAAATTGACCTTTTTGTTCACAATCAACACCACTATGTTTGGCGACAACCCAACACTGCCTATCACCAAAATAACCTTATCCCAACAGTCAAGCATGGTGGTGGGAATGTCAAGATCTGGGGCTGCTTTCCTCCTCTGGATCTGGATGACTCCACATCGTCAAGGGAACCATGGATTCTGAGGTTTACCAGGAGATTCTTGAACAGAACGTCAGGCCATCAGTCAAGGAGCTAAAGCTGGGCCGAAAATGGGTCTTCCAACAAAACAACGACCCAAAGCATTCAAGCAAATCTACCAAAGAATGTGTTTTGGATTGACCTAAATCCAATCGAGATGCTGTGGCAGGACCTGAAGCGGGCAGTTCATGCCAGACACCCCTTAAACCTTGCTCAATTGGCTGAGTTCTATAAGAAGGAGATAGCAAAAATCTCTGAAAACAGATGTCAGAGACTGATTACTAGCTATAGGAGATGTTTACTCCAAGTTATCGCTGCTAATGGAGGTGC
The DNA here is from genome assembly GCF_045679555.1 of Salvelinus alpinus. NCBI lineage: Eukaryota > Metazoa > Chordata > Actinopteri > Salmoniformes > Salmonidae > Salvelinus > Salvelinus alpinus. Next base: position 37,159,128 of record NC_092109.1, on the reverse strand, counting down.
CACAAGCTATTGATTGAAGGGGTCCACTTTTTTTTTTTTTTCACCCATCAAATCTGAGTTTCTGTTAAATAAACCGCTTTTGTTAAAAAAAATTTTTTAAAGATCTGTAATTTACATGGAATGTCTTTATTACACATTGGGGATTAGATAAGGATTTTACGTTTATTTTAATATTTTATAGCTAAATAATGACCAGCCCTGTAGGGTTCACATACTTTCAAGCAGCACTGTGTGTGAATGTAATAAATATACAGTGGGGAGAACAAGTATTTGATACACTGACAATTTTGCAGGTTTTCCTACTTACAAAGCATGTAGAGGTCTGTAATTTTTTATCATAGGTACACTTCAACTGTGAGAGAAGGAATCTAAAACAAAAATCCAGAAAATCACATTGTATGATTTTTAAGTAATTAATTTGCATTTTATTGCATGACATAAGTATTTGATACATCAGAAAAGCAGAACTGAATATTTGGTACAGAAACCTTAGTTTGCAATTACAGAGATCATACATTTCCTGTAGTTCTTGACCAGGTTTGCACACACTGCAGCAGGGATTTTGGCCCACTCCTCCATACAGACCTTCTCCAGATCCTTCAGGTTTCGGGGCTGTCGCTGGGCAATACGGACTTTCGGCTCCCTCCAAAGATTTTCTATTGGGTTCAGGTCTGGAGACTGGCTAGGCCACTCCAGGACCTTGAGATGCTTCTTACGGAGCCACTCCTTAGTTGCCCTGGCTGTGTGTTTCGGGTCGTTGTCATGCTGGAAGACCCAGCCACGACCCATCTTCAATGCTCTTACTGAGGGAAGGAGGTTGTTGGTCAAGATCTCGCGATACATGGCCGCATCCATCCTCCCCTCAATACGGTGCAGTCGTCCTGTCCCCTTTGCAGAAAAGCATCCCCAAAGAATGATGTTTCCACCTCCATGCTTCACGGTTGGGATGGTGTTCTTGGGGTTGTACTCATCCTTCTATTCCTCCAAACACGGCGAGTGGAGTTTAGAGCAAAAAGCTCTATTTTTGTCTCATCAGACCACATGACCTTCTCCCATTCCTCCTCTGGATCATCCAGATGGTCATTGGCAAACTTCAGACGGGCCTGGACATGCGCTGGCTTGAGCAGGGGGACCTTGCGTGCGCTGCAGGATTTTAATCCATGACGGCGTAGTGTGTTACTAATGGTTTTCTTTGAGACTGTGGTCCCAGCTCTCTTCAGGTCATTGACCAGGTCCTTCCGTGTAGTTCTGGGCTGATCCCTCACATTCCTCATGATCATTGATGCCCCACGAGGTGAGATCTTGCATGGAGCCCCAGACCGAGGGTGATTGACCGTCATCTTGAACTTCTTCCATTTTCTAATAATTGTGCCAACAGTTGTTGCCTTCTCACCAAGCTGCTTGGCTATTGTCCTGTAGCCCATCCCAGCCTTGTACAGGTCTACAATTTATCCCTGATGTCCTTACACAGCTCTCTGGTCTTGGCCATTGTGGAGAGGTTGGAGTCTGTTTGATTGAGTGTGTGGACAGGTGTCTTTTATACAGGTAACGAGTTCAAACAGGTGCAGTTAATACAGGTAATGAGTGGAGAACAGGAGGGCTTCTTAAAGAAAAACTAACAGGTCTGTGAGAGCCGGAATTCTTACTGGTTGGTAGGTGATCAAATACTTATGTCATGCAATAAAATGCAAATTAATTACTTAAAAATCATACAATGTGATTTTCTGGATTTTTGTTTTAGATTCCGTCTCTCACAGTTGAAGTGTACCTATGATAAAAATTACAGACCTCTACATGCTTTGTAAGTAGGAAAACCTGCAAAATCGGCAGTGTATCAAATACTTGTTCTCCCCACTGTATATATATATATATATATATATATATATATATATATATATAACACACACACACACACACACATATATACATATTATTGTTATCCCTGGACCTTCTTTATACAATACCAGTCAATCCATTTGATAGATAGTTCTGGATTCTCACCATGAAGTGCTTCTCAGCTGACTCTAAGAAGTCACGGAGAAAACGAATGTATCTGTAAGGAAGAATAGAGATGAAAAACATGTACAGAACCAGTCAACGGTTTGGACACACCTACTCTTTATCTTTACGATTTTCTACATTGTAGAATAACAGTGAAGACATCAAAACTATAAAATAACACATATGGAATCATGTAGTAACCAAAAATTATTGTTAATCTAACTGCACTGTCCAATTTACAGTAGCTATTACAGTGAAAGAATACCATGCTATTGTTTGAGGAAAGTGCACAGTAATGAACTTGGAAAGGTATTAATAAACCAATTATGCACATTTGGGCAGTCTTGATGCAACAATGTGAACAGAAATGCAATGGTTCATTTGATCAGTTTAAAACTTTGCACATACACTGCTGCCATTTAATGGCCCAAATCTAAATTGCGCCTGGGCTGGAATAATACATTATGGCCTTTCTCTTGCATTTCAAAGATGATGAAAAAAACGCATGTTTTTTTCTTTGTATTATCTTTTACCAGATCTAATGTGTTATATTCTCCTACATTCATTTCACATTTCCACAAACTTCAAAGTGTTTCCTGTCAAATGGTATCAAGAAAATGCATATCATTGCATCAGGTCCTGAGCTACAGGCAGTTAGAATCGGATATGTCAATTTCGGTGAAAATTGAAAAAGGGACGGATCCTTAGACATGAAGGTCAGTCAATCTGGAAAATTTCAAGAACTTTTAAAGTTTCTTTAAGTGCAGTCACTAAAACCATCAAGCGCTATGATGAAACTGGCTCTCTTGAGGACCGCCACAGGAAAGGAAGACCCAGAGTTATCTCTGCTGCAGAGGATAAGTTCATTAGAGTTACCAACCTCAGAAATTGCAGCCAAAATAAATGCTTCACAGAGTTCAAGAAACAGACACATCTCAACATCAACTGTTCAGAGGAGACTGTGTTAATCAGGCCTTCATGGTCAAATTGCTGCAAGGAAATCACTACTAAAGGACACCAATAATAAGAAGAGACTTGCTTGGGCCAAGAAACACGAGCAATGGACGTTAGACCAGTGGAAATCTGCCCTTTGGTCTGATGAGTCCAAACTTTAGGTTTTTGGTTCCAACCGCCGTGTCTTCATGAGACGCAGAGTAGGTGAACGAATGATCTCCGCATGTGTGGTTCCCAACGTGAAGCATGGAGGAGGAGGGGTGAGGGTGTGGGGGTGCTTGCCGGTGACAGTGTCAGTGATTTATTTCGAATTTAAGGCACACTTAACCAGCATGGCTACCACAGCATTCCGCAAAGATACGCCATCCCATCTGGTTTGCGCTTAGTGGGACTGTCATTTGTTTTTCAACAGGACAATGACCCAACACACTTCCAGGCTGTGTAAGGGCTATTTGGCCGAGAAGGAGACTGATGGAGTGCTGCATCAGATGACCTGGCCTCCACAATAAACCGATCTCAATCCAATTGAGATGGTTTGGGATGAGTTGGACCGCAGAGTGAAAGAAAAACAGCCAACAAGTGCTCAGCATATGTGGGAACTCCTTCAAGACTGTTGGAAAAGCATTCCTCATGAAGCGGTCATCAAGGCAAAGGGTGGCTACTTTGAAGAATCTAAAATATATTTTGATTTGTTTAACACTTTTTTTGTTACTACATGATTCCACATGTGTTATTTCATAGTTTTGATGCCGTCACTATTATTCTACAATGTAGAAAATAGTACAAATAAAGAAAAACTCTTGAATGAGTAAGTGCGTTAATACTTTTGACTGGTACTGTACATCAACATGTGAAATGACAGAACTAAAGTTACTTCATCTTCAATGATGGAGAAAAAAAAATGTACATGGAGAAAAGAAGAAGGTGAAACATTCAGGTTGTAAATAATTAATCATGTGAAATGTTCAGGTAGGACAAGCAAGCGTGCCTGCAGGGGGAAATGTGTATGTAAAAGACACAGCTAGAGACAGACTGCATGCATGTGACATGAGATGGCCTTATTCGGAATATATGAAGTCCGTGTAGAGTTATAGTGCGTGTCCCAAACATGAACCTATTCTCTATATGGGACTCGGGTCAAAAGTAGTGCACTGCATAGGGAATAAGATGCCAGTTGACACACAACCATAATCCCCACTTGCGAACGGTTTGAATAATGCAGACAGGCACCATGAATGAGGTTATGATGTAGATAACATCAACCAAAGATATTAACACATGAGGTGAATGCATGTGGAGAGGTGCATAGTGAATGCATGTGGAGAGGTGCATGGTGAATGCATGTGGAGAGGTGCATGGTGAATGCATGTGGAGAGGTGCATGGTGAATGCATGTGGAGAGGTGCATGGTGAATACATGTGGATAGGTGCATGGTGAATGCATGTGGATAGGTGCATGGTGAATGCATGTGGAGAGGTGCATGGTGAATGCATGTGGAGAGGTGCATGGTGAATACATGTGGAGAGGTGCATGGTGAATATATGTGGATAGGTGCGTGGTGAATGCATGTGGAGAGGTGCGTGGTGAATACATGTGGATAGGTGCATGGTGAATGCATGTGGAGAGGTGTGAGGTGAATGCATGTGGATAGGTGTGAGGTGAATGCATGTGGATAGGTGCATGGTGAATATATGTGGAGAGGTGTGAGGTGAAGGCATGTGGATAGGTGTGAGGTGAATGCATGTGGATAGGTGCATGGTGAATATATGTGGAGAGGTGCATGGTGAATACATGTGGATAGGTGCATGGTGAATATATGTGGAGAGGTGTGAGGTGAAGGCATGTGGATAGGTGTGAGGTGAATGCATGTGGATAGGTGCATGGTGAATATATGTGGAGAGGTGCATGGTGAATACTTGTGGAGAGGTGTGAGGTGAAGGCATGTGGATAGTTACATTTACATTTACATTTAAGTCATTTAGCAGACGCTCTTATCCAGAGCGACTTACAAGTTGGTGCATTCACCTTATGATATCCAGTGGAACAACCACTTTACAATAGTGCATCTAACTCTTTTAAGGGGGGGGGGGGGTAGAAGGATTACTTTATCCTATCCTAGGTATTCCTTAAAGAGGTGGGGTTTCAGGTGTTTCCGGAAGGTGGTGATTGACTCCGCTGACCTGGCGTCGTGGGGGAGTTTGTTCCACCATTGGGGTGCCAGAGCAGCGAACAGTTTTGACTGGGCTGAGCGGGAGCTGTACTTCCTCAGAGGTAGGGAGGCGAGCAGGCCAGAGGTGGATGAACGCAGTGCCCTTGTTTGGGTGTAGGGCCTGATCAGAGCCTGAAGGTACGGAGGTGCCGTTCCCCTCACAGCTCCGTAGGCAAGCACCATGGTCTTGTAGCGGATGCGAGCTTCAACTGGAAGCCAGTGGAGAGAGCGGAGGAGCGGGGTGACGTGAGAGAACTTGGGAAGGTTGAACACCAGACGGGCTGCGGCGTTCTGGATGAGTTGTAGGGGTTTAATGGCACAGGCAGGGAGCCCAGCCAACAGCGAGTTGCAGTAATCCAGACGGGAGATGACAAGTGCCTGGATTAGGACCTGCGCCGCTTCCTGTGTGAGGCAGGGTCGTACTCTGCGAATGTTGTAGAGCATGAACCTACAGGAACGGGTCACCGCCTTACATGGTGAATACTTGTGGAGAGGTACATGGTGAATACATGTGGATAGTTACATGGTGCATACATGTGGAGAGGTGCATGGTGAATGCATGTGGATAGGTGCATGGTGAATGCATGTGGAGAGGTGCATGGTGAATACATGTGGAGAGGTGCATGGTGAATACATGTGGAGAGGTGTGAGGTGAATGCATGTGGATAGGTGCATGGTGAATACATGTGGATAGGTGCATGGTGAATGCATGTGGAGAGGTGTGAGGTGAATACATGTGGATAAGTGCATGGTGAATGCATGTGGAGAGGTGCATAGTGAATGCATGTGGATAGGTGCATGGTGAATACATGTGGAGAGGTGCATGGTGAATGCATGTGGAGAGGTGCATGGTGAATACATGTGGAGAGGTGCATGGTGAATGCATGTGGATAGGTGCATGGTGAATACATGTGGATAGTTACATGGTGAATACATGTGGAGAGGTACATGGTGAATACATGTGGATAGTTACATGGTGAATACATGTGGAGAGGTACATGGTGAATACATGTGGAGAGGTACATGGTGAATACATGTGGAGAGGTGCATGGTGAATACATGTGGAGAGGTGTGAGGTGAATGCATGTGGATAGGTGCATGGTGAATACATGTGGAGAGGTGTGAGGTGAATGCATGTGGATAGGTGCATGGTGAATGCATGTGGAGAGGTGCATGGTGAATGCATGTGGATAGGTGCATGGTGAATACATGTGGATAGTTACATGGTGAATACATGTGGAGAGGTACATGGTGAATACATGTGGATAGTTACATGGTGAATACATGTGGAGAGGTACATGGTGAATACATGTGGATAGTTACATGGTGAATACATGTGGAGAGGTGCATGGTGAATACATGTGGAGAGGTGTGAGGTGAATGCATGTGGATAGGTGCATGGTGAATGCATGTGGATAGGTGCATGGTGAATACATGTGGATAGTTACATGGTGAATACATGTGGAGAGGTGCATGGTGAATACATGTGGAGAGGTGTGAGGTGAATGCATGTGGATAGGTGCATGGTGAATGCATGTGGAGAGGTGCATGGTGAATGCATGTGGATAGGTACATGGTGAATACATGTGGATAGGTGCATGGTGAATGCATGTGGAGAGGTGCATGGTGAATACATGTGGAGAGGTGCATGGTGAATACATGTGGAGAGGTGCGAGGTGAATGCATGTGGATAGGTGCATGGTGAATGCATGTGGATAGTTACATGGTGCATACATGTGGAGAGGTGCATGGTGCATACATGTGGAGAGGTGCATGGTGAATACATGTGGAGAGGTGCATGGTGAATGCATGTGGATAGGTGCATGGTGAATACATGTGGATAGGTGCATGGTGAATACATGTGGATAGTTACATGGTGAATACATGTGGATAGGTGCATGGTGAATACATGTGGAGAGGTGTGAGGTGAATGCATGTGGATAGGTGCATGGTGAATGCATGTGGATAGGTGCATGGTGAATGCATGTGGATAGGTGCATGGTGAATACATGTGGATAGTTACATGGTGAATACATGTGGAGAGGTGCATGGTGAATACATGTGGAGAGGTGTGAGGTGAATGCATGTGGATAGGTGCATGGTGAATGCATGTGGATAGGTGCATGGTGAATGCATGTGGATAGGTGCATGGTGAATGCATGTGGATAGGTGCATGGTGAATGCATGTGGAGAGGTGCATGGTGAATACATGTGGAGAGGTGCATGGTGAATACATGTGGAGAGGTGTGAGGTGAATGCATGTGGATAGGTGCATGGTGAATACATGTGGAGAGGTGCATGGTGAATACATGTGGAGAGGTGTGAGGTGAAGGCATGTGGATAGGTGCATGGTGAATGCATGTGGAGAGGTGCATGGTGAATGCATGTGGAGAGGTGCACGGTGAATACATGTGGAGAGGTGCGAGGTCAATACATGTGGAGAGGTGCATGGTGAATGCATGTGGATAGGTGCATGGTGAATACTTGTGGATAGGTGCATGGTGAATTTATGTGGAGAGGTGCATGGTGAATACATGTGGAGAGGTGTGAGGTGAATGCATGTGGATAGGTGCATGGTGAATACATGTGGATAGGTGTGAGGTGAATGCATGTGGATAGGTGCATGGTGAATTTATGTGGATAGGTGCATGGTGAATACTTGTGGATAGGTGCATGGTGAATACATGTGGAGAGGTACATGGTGAATGCATGTGGAGAGGTGCATGGTGACTGCATGTGGATAGTTACATGGTGAATACATGTGGATAGGTGCATGGTGAATGCATGTGGAGAGGTACATGGTGAATGCATGTGGAGAGGTGCACGGTGAATACATGTGGAGAGGTGCATGGTGAATACTTGTGGATAGGTGCATGGTGAATTTATGTGGAGAGGTGCATGGTGAATACATGTGGAGAGGTGTGAGGTGAATGCATGTGGATAGGTGCATGGTGAATACATGTGGATAGGTGTGAGGTGAATGCATGTGGATAGGTGCATGGTGAATTTATGTGGAGAGGTGCATGGTGAATACTTGTGGATAGGTGCATGGTGAATTTATGTGGAGAGGTGCATGGTGAATACTTGTGGATAACTGCATGGTGAATACATGTGGAGAGGTGCGAGGTGAATACTTGTGGATAGGTGCATGGTGAATACTTGTGGATAGGTGCATGGTGAATACATGTGGATAGGTGCATGGTGAATACTTGTGGATAGGTGCATGGTGAATACTTGTGGATAGGTGCATGGTGAATACTTGTGGAGAGGTGCATGGTGAATACTTGTGGATAGGTGCATGGTGAATACTTGTGGATAGGTTCATGGTGAATACTTGTGGATAGGTGCATGGTGAATACTTGTGGATAGGTGCATGGTGAATACTTGTGGAGAGGTGCATGGTGAATGCATGTGGAGAGGTGCATGGTGAATGCATGTGGATAGGTGCATGGTGAATACTTGTGGATAGGTGCATGGTGAATGCATGTGGAGAGGTGCATGGTGAATGCATGTGGATAGGTGCATGGTGAATACTTGTGGATAGGTGCATGGTGAATGCATGTGGATAGGTGCATGGTGAATACTTGTGGATAGGTGCATGGTGAATACTTGTGGAGAGGTGCATGGTGAATACTTGTGGAGAGGTGCATGGTGAATGCATGTGGAGAGGTGCATGGTGAATGCATGTGGATAGGTGCATGGTGAATACTTGTGGATAGGTGCATGGTGAATGCATGTGGAGAGGTGCATGGTGAATGCATGTGGAGAGGTGCATAGTGAATGCATGTGGAGAGGTGCATGGTGAATGCATGTGGATAGGTGCATGGTGAATACTTGTGGATAGGTGCATGCTTGTGTTAGTGGCAGCAGTCTTGACATTTCTTGTAGGTGATACATAGACACATAGGAAGTGATGTAAACATTGCCTTGGCAACAGGTTTCTACACATGGAATCTGTGACTTACTTCCCTACAGCAAACACAGTGGTAGCGATGGTGAGGTTGTGGGACCTGAAGGCCTCGTCTATGACCAGGGGGTCGAAGGTCCCCTCCCAGACTATAGGAGCCAGCCATGGGGTTACAGTCAGCACGTCAGTCCTCCTGAATAGTAATAATAATAATAAATAATGGTAGTAATAACAGTAATAATAACTAGAAAATGAAATTTCCTGAAGGAACTGTGTGTGCTTACTACCTTGTTTTAAAGTATTTATGGTTTTTCAATAAGTTATAGTAGTGGTAGTGACTGCAGTAGAAATGATAGTTGAAAAAGTAGGTAAATGAAAACATTAATTGATTGATTGATTGGTTGGTTGGTTGGTTGATAAGAAATTATAGCCTGAACATGTGAAAGTTGGTTTGGTGTCTAGCTTCCCAGTTTAAGAGTGACAATTATTGATGTTGGGTTTATATGCTAATTTATGCACATTTAAATAGTTAGAATTATATAGTTTTTAAAAATGTTTGTAGCTGAAATGGCAGCAGTAGCATTCAAAATGTCTACCACTGTGTTCTTATGTTTAGCATTGAATCCATGAAATGACATGATAATTTATGAAAATTTTAATTGTTTATAATATTTAAAGGTTAGGATAGCCTGGACGTTTTAAAGTTGGTCTTGTAGCTTAAAATGGCCAAGGAGCAGGAGCATGTTGAATAGCTACCACTGTATTCACATGGTTGTTATTCAAACCTATGTTCACTTATGTACATTTTAAATGGTTATAGTTGAAAAGGTATAGATAGATGGAACGCTTGAACAGTTCAAGAGTTACCATTACTGTTAGTGGGTTATTGAATGCAAATTTAAAGTTTGTTTGGAGCTTTCGGAGGTAGAAAAAGCTCATGCTTGATGCTTAGGTGGAGACTGGTTGAGCAGCTCAGATTGTCTGGACAAGAACAAATGACCAGTTTCCCAGCTTCAGACAATAACACATTCTTGACCAGGTACGGATGTCGCATTATCAAGGACCTCAGCCTCCCGAGCCACGGCCTGTTCACCCCGCTATCATCCAGAAGGCGAGGTCAGTACAGATGCATCAAAGCTGGGACCGAGAGACTGAAAAACAGCTTCTATGGCAAGGCCATCAGACTGTTAAATAGCCATCACTAGTCGGCATCCATCCAGTACCCTGCCCTGAACAAAGTCACTGTCACTAGCCGGCTACCACCCAGTTACTAAACCCTGCACCTTAGAACAGGGTTCCCCAACTCGTGGCCCACGGGCTGAATTTGGCCAGCAGGTTTTCTGACAAAAATAAATAAATAAATATATTATTTTTTACTTTCATTGTTGGACATAAAATACAGTTTAAAAAAAAACTGGAAATCAGCTCGAAGTGATTTTAATTTAAGAAATCTGATTCCAGGTATTCCCATGCATAATAGAGAGACACGTGATTGTATACAAATGTAAGCAAGGTTTGAAATTATTGTGTTTTAGTCAAACATGATATCTGCTTGGGCTTCTTGCGGTCAATTTGCAGTCTACAAATTATTTATTCCTGAAAAATCTACACACAATACCACATAATGACAAAGCAAAAAAAAAAAAAAAAAAATGCAAATGTATAAAAAAATATATAAAACAGAAATATGTAATTTACATAATTATTCAGACCCTTGGCTATGAGACTCGAAATTGAGCTCAGGTGCATCCTGTTTCCATTGATCATCCTTGAGATGTTTCTACAACTTGATTGGAGTCCACCTGTGGTAAATTCAATTGATTGGACAAGATTTGGAAAGGCACACACCTGTCTATATAAGGTCCCACAGTTGACAGTGCATGAAACCAAGCCATGAGATTGAAGTAATTGTCCGTAGAGCTCCAAGAAAGGATTGTGTAAAAGGCACAGATCTGGGGAAGGGCACCAAAAAATGTCTGTAGCATTGAAGGTTCCGAAGAACACAATGGCCTCCATCATTCTTAAATGGAAGAAGTTTGGAACCACCTAGAGCTGGCCGCCAGGCCAAACTGAGCAATCGGGGGAGAAGGGCCTTGGTTAGGGAGGTGACCAAGAACCCGATGGTCACTCTGACAGAGCTCCAGAGTTCCTCTGTGGAGATGAGAGAACCTTCCAGAAGGACAACTATCTCTGCAGAATTCCACCAATCAGGTCTTTGTGGTAGAGTGGCCAGACGGAAGCCACTCCTCAGTAAAAGGCACATGACAACTCCGCTTGGAGTTTGACAAAAGGAAACAGATTATCTGGTCTGATGAAGCCAAGATGGAACTCTTTGGCCTGAATGCCAAGTGTCCCTACAGTGAAGCCCGGTGGTGGCAGCATCATGCTGTGGGGATGTTTTCAGCAGCAGGGACTGGGAGACTAGTCAGGATCGAGGGAAAGATGAACGCTAAAGTACAGAGATCCTTAATGAAAACCTGCTCCAGAGCACTCAGGACCTCAGACTGGGGCTCACCTTCCAACAGGACAACAACCCTAAGCACATTTTTATATTACCTTTATTTAACTGGGCAAGTCAATTAAGAACAAATTCTCATTTACAATGACAGCCTAGGAACAGTGCCTTGTTCAGGGGCAGAATGACAGATTTTTACCTTGTCTGCTCTGGGATTCGATCTAGCAACCTTTCGGTTCCTGGCCCAACACTCTAACCACTAAGCTACCTGCCGCCCCCATAGATAAGACAACGCAGGAGTGGCTTCGGGGTGAGTCTCTGAATGTCCTTGAGTGACCCAGCCAGAGCCCGGACTTGAACCCGATCAAACATCTCTGGAGAGACCTGAAAATAGCTGTGCAGCGACGCTCCACATCCAACCTGACAGATCTTGAGAGGATATGCAGAGAAGAATGTGAGAAACTCCCCAAAAACAGGTGTGCCAAGCTTGTAGCATCATATCCAAGAAGACTCGAGGCTGTAATCATTGCCAAAGTTGCTTCAATAAAGTACTGAGTAAAGGGTCTGAATACTTACGTAAATCTTATATTTCAGTTTTTTTTTAATAGTTTGCAAACATTTCTAAAAACCTCTTCTTGCTTTGTCTTTATGGGGTATTTGTGTAGATTGAACAATTTAATTAATTTTTAAATAAGGTTGTAACATAACAAAATGTTTTTTAAAAAGTGAAGGTGTCTGAATACTTTCTGAATGCACTGTATATAGTCATATGATAAAGTAACTACACCCCTGGAAAGTGTTTTATTTTATTTATTTTTTACATATTCCAAGCAATTCGAAGTACATCATTTCACTGTCCGACGGATCATCTATAAATTGAGAAAATTCCAGACCACAGGCAATCTACCTAGGACAGGTCATCCTACTAAATTCAGCCCTAGAGCTGGCCGAAAGATGCTCATAGAAGTCTCTAAGAACCCCAGGGTAACATCAAGGGATCTATAGACATCTCTTGCCACAATCAATGTCGAAGTGCATGAGTCAACAGTCAGAAAGAGACTGGACAAACCTACATGGGAGGTCAGGAAGGAAGAAGCCTCTGCTCTTCAAAAAAGAATATCAAGACACAACTGACGTTTCCCAGACAACACCTGGGTAAAGACCAAGACTACTGGAACAATGTGCTCTGGACAGATGAGACAAAGGTGGAGTTGTTTGGTCGCAATGCCAGACGCCATGTTTGACGAAAATGAAACACTGCCTTTGAACAGAAGAAACTCATACCAATCGTAAAGCATGGAGGTGGTGGCATTATAGTTTGGGACTGCTTTGCTACCTCAGGGCCTGGCCAACTTCCCATCATTGAGTCAGCCATAAATTCCATATTGATTGATATGAGCAACTTTTTTTCTCCAATGAAATGAAATGAAATTTTATTGGTCACATATACATGGTTAGCAGATGTTAATGCGAGTGTGGCAAAATGCTTGTGCTTCTAGTTCTGACAGTGCAGTAATATCTAACAAGTAATTTAACAATTCCCAACAACTACCTAATACACACAAATCTAAAGGGGTGAAATGAGAATATGTACACAACCGTTCAAAAGTTTGGGGTCACTTAGAAATGTCATTGTTTTTGAAAGAAAAGCAATTTTTTGGTCCATTAAAATAACATCAAAATGATCAGAAATACAGTGTAGACATTGTTAATGTTGTAAATGACTATTGTAGCTGGAAACGGCTGATTTTTAATGGAATATCTACATAGGCGTACAGAGGCCCATTATTAGCAACCATCACTCCTGTGTTCCAATGGCATGTTCCAATGTTAGCTAATCCAAGTTTATCATTTTAAAAAGCTAATTGATCATTAGAAAACCCTTTTGCAATTACATTAGCACAGCTGAAAACTGTTGTTCTGATTAAAGAAGCAATAAAACTGGCCTTCTTCAGACTAGTTGAGTATCTGGAGCATCAGCATTTGTGGGTTCGATTACAGGCTTAAAATGGCCAGAAACAAAGGCCTTTATTCTGAAACTCGTCAGTCTATTCTTGCTCTGAGAAATGAAGGCTATTCCATGCGAGAAATTGCCAAGAATCTGAAGATCTCTTACAACACTGTGTACTACTCCCTTCACAGAACAGCGCAAACTGGCTCTAACCAGAATAAAGAGAGGAGTGGGAGGCCCCGGTGCACATCTGAGCAAGAAGACATGTACATTAGAGTGTCTAGTTTGAGAAACAAAGTTCCTCTATCCAGTGTCTGTGTTCTTTTGCCCATCTCAATCTATTATTTTTATTGGCCAGTCTGAGATATGGCTTTTTCTTTGCAACTCTGCCTAGAAGGCCAGCATCCCGGAGTCGCCTCTTCACTGTTGACATTGAGACTGGTGTTTGCGGGTACTATTTAATGAAGCTGCCAGTTGAGGACTTGTGAGGCGTCTGTTTCTCAAACTAGATACTAATGTACTTGTTCTCTTGCTCAGTTGTGCACCGGGGCCTCCCACTCCTCTTTCTATTCTGGTTATAGTCCGTTTGCGCATTCAGGGCTCGAAGCACCCAGTTTAAAATATAATATAGAATTCAAACAATAGAATACAGCTCTATTGTAAAGCTGTCGTCTGCATATGCTGCCACTTACACTGGTTCCATAAGCTTGGCTTGATTGCTCTGTAATCTGAAAAACACGGGGAGCACGTTTACTTTTTGCAGAAACAGACTGGCACTGAGATAATAATAAAAATGTTGAAGGCTAAGACTTGCTTGGGGTACCAGTCTGTTTGTGCCATCATGCCAATTCTTGTTATGCCAATGATGGAAAGGAGTTGACATGATGCCACTCCTTGTCATGTTTGGGATGAAAAGGAGTGGCATGATGGCACAAACAGATCTGGGACCAGGCTATGGTTGGTTGAGGAAGTAATGAAAAGTTATTAATAGTATAAAGAGTATAGTACGGTGCAGGTTCAACAGGTGTGTACAGTCAGGATCCACATGTACTCACTCACCTGTGATTCAGCACAGCCTGGTGATGCACCTGGCGCCATGTTAACACTTCATAATTCTTACTGGGACCCTCACTGACAGATAGACAGCAGAGAAAGAAGAGAGAGAGAGTGGTTCAGTTAGTAGAGCATGGCGTTTGCAACACCAGGGTTGTGGATTTCTCCCATTCGTCTCTGCAGATCCTCTCAAGCTCTGTCAGGTTGGATGGAGAGCATTGCTGCACAGCTATTTTCAGATCTCTCAAGAGATGTCCAATTGGGTTCAAGTCCGGGCTCTGGCTGGGCCATTCAAGGACATTGAGACTTGTCCCAAAGCCACTCCTGCTTTGTCTTGGCTGTGTGCTTAGGGTCATTGTCCTGTTGGAAGGTAAACCTTCAACCCAGTCTGAGGTCCTGAGCGCTCTGGATCAGGTTTCCATTAAGGATCTCTCTGTACTTTGCTCTGTTCATCTTTGCCTCAATCCTGACTAGTCTCCCTGTCCATCGTGCTGAAAAACATCTCCCACAGCATGATGCTGCCACCACCATGCTTCACCGTAGGGATGGTGCCAGGTTTCCTCCAGACATGATGCTTCGCATTCAGGCCAAAGAGTTCAATCTTGGTTTCATCAGACCAGAGTATCATGTTTCTCATTTCTCATGGTCTGAGAGTCTTTAGGTGCATTTGGGCAAACTCCAAGCGGGCTGTCATGTGCCTTTTACTGAGGAGTGGCTTCTGCCTGGCCACTCTTCCATAAAGGCCTGATTGGTGGAGTGCTGTAGAGATGGTTGTCCTTCTGGAAGGTTCTCCCATCTCCACAGAGGAACTCTAGAGCTCTGTCAGAGTTTCCATCAGGTTCTTGGTCACCTCCCTGACCAAGACCTTTCTTCCCGATTGCTCAGTTTGGCCAGGTGGCCAGCTCTAGGAAGAGTCTTGGTGGTTCCAAACTTCTTCCATATAAGAATGATGGAGGCCACTGTGTTCTTCGGGACCTTCAACGCTGCAGATTTTTTTTGGTACCCTTCCCAGATCTGTGCCTCGACACAATCTGGTCTTGGAGCTCTTCGGACAAATTTTTGGAACAGGTGGACACCAATCAAGTTGTATAAACATCAAGGATGATCAATGGAAACTGGATGCATCTGAGCTCAATTTCGTGTCTCACAGCAAAGGGTCTGAATACTTATGTAAATAAGGTATTTATGTTTTTATTAGTTAATACATTTGCAAAAAATTCTAAAAACCTGTTTCCGCTTTGTCTTCATTGGGTATTGTGTGTAGCTAGCTGAGGATTTTTTTGTTTAATCAATTTTAGAATAAGGCTGTAACGTAACGAAATGTGAACAAAGTCATGGGGTCTGACTACTTTCCAAAGGCACTGAAGGTCAGTAATCCTGGTATTATCTACTGGGTTTACAGTGCCCTCTGTAATTATTGGCAGTGAAGGTCAGTAATCCTGGTATTATCTACTGGGTTTACAGTGCCCTCTGTAATTATTGGGACTGAAGGTCAGTAATCCTGGTATTATCTACTGGGTTTACAGTGACTGAAGGTCAGTAATCCTGGTATTATCTACTGGGTTTACAGTGACTGAAGGTCAGTAATCCTGGTATTATCTACTGGGTTTACAGTGCCCTCTGTAATTATTGGGACAGTGCAGCATGTTTTCTTCATTTGGCTCTATACTTCAAGACTTTGGATTTGAAATCAAACAATGACTATGAGGATAAAGGGGAGTGGAAACACTTTAGGAAGTAAATCTAAAACAAAGAGATATATTCAATCCACTAATACTAAATATGTGCATTTAACATAAAAACGTCTTTATATTTAGTATTTTGATCGTCAACAAGGTTTATTTGAGCTATGGTCAGCGCCATTTTAAATTGCCATAGTAATGACGTCACTGGTAGGAATCAGCAAATTGTCTGTGGTATTGAGTTTTCGCACGGAGGGTGAATCGAAGAGAGTGAGGTTAGGTGTGGACAACAAGTAGTAATTCAAACATGAACTGTATAGAGCCAGGCTGTATGAATTGGCTCCCAAAAAGATCCCTCTGTAAACTACCATCGGCTGCCCAAGGACCCACAACTTTTGAAGAAGTGGCTCCATGTCCTGAAGAGGAAAGACGTGACAGCTCGAGCTAGCAGGATCTGCAGACAGCACCTGGCTGAGGGAGACTTCGGATGAAGGGCACTTTCGATCGGGCAACCGGTAGTTTCCGATTGGAAACGAGTCATTAGCCTACATTGAAACCCTCTGCTTGCGCCTCCATTGAGGGTTATGGTGTAGGGGTTACTGACCGACATCATCAACGTCGCTGACTTTGGAGTCAAGCAAAAGTGACTGAATGGAGGAGGCGATGCGAGTCAATGCAATGGAACCTGAGGTAACGCTAACCAGTCATGACTGTTGTTGACTAGGCTAGCGTTAGACACTGGACAACTTTGTTGCAACTCTAGTTGAAGGTAACTAGCTAATTGCATCTGAAGTGTTTTGTGTAACACCCCTCAGCAAATAACGTTGCTAACTGCAACTAAAATTGCAACACAATTTATCCGTGTACCCCTGTTATTAGGTAACAGTAGTTACTGTAGCGAGCTTCCACCTCAGTCAAGTACTGTAATACAGTTTGTTTACAGATTTTTTTTTGTAATTTTTTAACTCCACCTCATTTAGCTAGACTGAAGTTGACATAGCTAATGTTTGCTGAGAAATAAATGTCCCTGTATTTGCTGTGTGTGTGTGTTGACAAAGCATACAACAGGTAGGTTGTTAATGCCAACGTATAGATTTGGGTTCAGTTGTCTTAAAACATTTGTTTGTTTTCAGGATGAACATCTCCATCCCGGAAAATGTTTTCATCCTGGAGGAGGCTGTGCAGGAGGCAGGTGATACATGCAAATACATGTTATTTCTAAGGCTTTTGCTTATTTCAAGGATATGCAGTGATTATTGAATATAACTATAGCCTAATCGATGCCTTAATCGTTTTCTACCAACAGGAAAGAACAGTTAGTGCAGCATGCCAAAACTGACCCCTAGGTGCCAGAGTGTTCCTGTCCTGTGGTGGACAAGAGGTCCACTGGGATCATCACTAAAGAGCTCAGGGCCCAGATAGATTGCGCTCACAACCATCAGTATACAACCGAGGCCTGCCCCTATACGCCACAGATGGAGCTGACGGAGAGTGAGATCAGTGAAGACCAGAACTCACTGTATGAACCTGAGAGCTCAGAATCACAATCATCACAGTACGAGACATACTATCGATCACTTTGGGGGAGCGGGCTGGTGTCCCGAAAATGGAGAAGGAGCAGGTCATTCAACAGCG
This sequence comes from Salvelinus alpinus, assembly GCF_045679555.1. Taxonomy (NCBI): domain Eukaryota; kingdom Metazoa; phylum Chordata; class Actinopteri; order Salmoniformes; family Salmonidae; genus Salvelinus; species Salvelinus alpinus. The sequence continues at coordinate 37,141,281 of NC_092109.1, read as the reverse complement.
AATTCAAAGATACACCCACCCATAAAGGGAATCGGAGTGAAGTTGTTTTTCCATTGATTTAAAAAATAAATAAAAAATGTTTCAATGGATGTGCTACTATGTCCCGGTTCTGCTTTTCCGACTCTCTCTCAACCTATTAATGCTCAGCTATGAAAAGCCAACTGACATTTGCTTCTGAGGTGTTGAACTGTTGCACCCTCTATATCCACTGTGGTTATTATTTTGATGTAAAAAGGGCTTTTGATTGATTGATTGTTTGCTGTGCTGGATGCTGTGTATTCACTAACATTCTGAATGATGGAAATGTTTATCGTATCTGTAACATATTTTGGTGTGTATTTATCTGCATCTTAACTTCTTAATGTGGCAATCAGCAGTAGAAACAATAAAGTGTCTCCCTGCTCCTCTCGGTAAATAGCTGAGGGGTGGGACTGGAGAAATGTAACTACTCTCAAATTCATAGACAGAGATATAGATGCAAGGACTGACCATCCATGATATCAAAATTGTAATCCTGTTTGCAAAATTGTGATCTGTTTCCACTACCATGTACCCAGTTCGCCTTGGATAAAGGTGCCTGCTAAATGGCATATTATTAAAGTCTACTTTGACTCTGCCAACTAGTTGCCCGTGTGTGTACCATTCCTTTCCAATAGATGGCAGCCAAAGCTAGGTGAAGTCACTACTCTAGCGACAGGGACATGGGATTAGTGTGCACTGAAAGTTGTTAACTTCAAAGCAAGTTTATCTGGTTACACTTGAACCTGTTGTAATAGTGGACAAGCTAACTAACACTATTTTTACATACAACCCAGGCATTAGGTCTATGTCTTAGGCTAGATTTACTAAATTACTTTTAATCAGTGCCTTTGCTTCTGGCTATGCGCGCTTTATGGAAGAAACGGCACACGCAGGGATGAGACGCCGTACACCTCGTCCAATTCTCCCTTGTACCGATAGGGTGAACTAGCGATAAGCTGCCAGCCTGTATGCTTTGCAAACAAAATCATAAGAAAAATGTGTCTGATACCGAAACTAAATCACAATGTATTTATAACGAGCACCCCCCATTATTGGTTAGAATGAGATTTCATTAATCATGATGTTGTCTGCGAATCGAACTCTGGTCGTCTAAAGGTAAATTTGTTATCAAAGTGCCAAACAGCGCTGACGATAAACATCTTTATAGGATATATATATATATATATATATTGAACACCTACCCACTACTGATATTATTACATTTTAAAAATGTATTATTTAACCTTTCTTTAACTAGGCAAGTCAGTTAAGAACAAATTCTTATTTACAATGACGGCCTTGGAACAGTGGGTTAACTGCCTTGTTCAGGGGCAGAACGACAGATTTCTACCTTGTCAGCTCGGGGATTTGATCTGGCAACCTTTCGGTTACTGGCCCAACGTTCTAACCACTAGGCTACCTGCCTACCTTAACAAGAACATTTTCACCAATTATTTAACTGGCATGTCGTCTGCTGACTGGTCGTGTAACCTCTTCTGCCAGGAAGTCCTTCATAAGGATTAGTAACACAATAAATAAATCGCCACAGACTGACAGGAGCCTCTGACTAGATGTAATACAGCCACCATCCACTGGGATTTTGTACTGTATCGCCACCATCTCTCTACAACACACACACTCATACTCTAGCCACACACACACTCATACTCTAGCCACACACACACTCATACTCTAGCCACACGCACACTCATACTCTAGCCACACACACACTCATACTCTAGCCACACACCCACTCATACTCTAGCCACACACACACTCTAGCCACACACACACTCATACTCTAGCCACACACACACTCATACTCTAGCCATTACTTGGCAGCATCCCCACTCACACCAGTTTGTGTTTGCCTACGCCAACCCTCTAGCTGAGGTGTTTCAGGCGGCATATCAGTGTTGTGACTGCTACGAGAACGAACTCTTTGACCTGGGGCAACGGTCGGCTCAAACATGAACGGCTTCAGTGGGTTTATTGGCTCCCTAACTAACAATTATTTCATTCTCTGTAATAAACTCATTCTCAGACTTGGAGCTACTCTGTAAACTCAGCCATTTTGTGGTGTTCCAAAATGCTCTCTCCTGCCAGTGACGCAACAATGCCAATATGGCGATGTACACTTACAGTTAGCTGGCGTTCTATATCATAGTGTTTCCATTCCCCTTTAAAGACTTTTTGTACATAGTCCCCCCCATTTTAGGGGAGAAAAAAATATTGGGACAAATTCACTTATGTGTATTTAAGCAGTATAACGTTATGTATTTGGTCCCATATTCATAGCATGCAATGATTACATCAAGCTTATGACTACAAATTTGATGGATACATTTGCTGGTAGCATCCACATTAATGTGATGAGTAATTATACTCTTATTTATCATAAAAGTGACTCCAAAATGACACAGCACATTATTTACCATTCATTTCTATTGGGCACAAAATAATCTGAAACACAATTAAAACAAACAGCTAATGCATCCAACAAATGGGTAGAACTTTAGCCACACTTTACAGTACAGCTTTCACCCAGCTTTAACCACACCTTACAGCACAGCATTCACCCAGCTTTAACCACACCTTACAGCACAGCATTCACCCAGCTTTAACAACACCTTACAGCACAGCTTTCACCCAGCTTTAACCACACCTTACAGCACAGCTTTCACCCAGCTTTAACCACACCTTACAGCACAGCTTTCACCCAGCATTGAAATACATGTTTTCTTACTTGAGAGAGACAGATGCGCAGCGTGAGAAGACAAGCCTTTGATGAGGAGAATAAAAAAATGAAACAATAGTGATGACAATAAAAACTTTAAAAAAGTTCAAATGTAGGCTACAGCTTCTCAAATGTCATTACCAGCAGAGAACCATTCCCCCAGCCATTACTAAAGTAAGTAGCCAGTGTTCACGCTCTGGAGAAGAAGGAAAAAAACTGTCATTAACAACCAACAATATGAGATAAAGGAAAATTAATTTCTGCTAAATAAGAAGTACTGTAACTAGAGTACCAGTCAAAGTTTGGACACACCTACTCATTCCAGAGTTTTTCTTATTTTTAATATTTCCTACATTGTAGAATAATAGTGAAGACATCAACTATAAAATAACACATATGGAATCACGTAGTGACCAAAAAAAGTGTAAAAAAAATCTAAATACATTTGACATTTTTTATGTTTGATGTTTTTGGTTGATCTATGTCATCGCTGTCGTATCCAAATGTATATGGTCATGCCTATACTTGGCGTTGGTAAAACGTTGTTATTCTGGTTGGAGCGTCAGTGCTCGGGAAGGACCTCGGGACACTTCACACGGAGGAAGGCCTGGTTTAGGGAGGGAGATTTTTTATTTTTGTATCGTGTGGAGTTGGGATATGTTTATGACATATTTGTTCTATGGGAAGTTTAGTGTTCTATTTGGGGTGCTCTACCAGCCGTTCACGTTCTTTGATTCGATAAGCAAAGACTATACGAAACGCATTGATTTAAAAATATTCTAACAGTCGTCACGTTTTGGTCATAGTATATTTACAACCTTTCAGACATAATGACCAATGTAATTAAAATGACGGAGTAGAATGTGAACGGATTAGGTTTATGTTCTAAAAGACGGAAGGTATTGAATTATCTTAAAAACACTCAAACGTAATTATGCTCCAAGATATCCACCTGCTGGAAAAAGATGCTTCTTGGGTGGGAGACAGATGGGTGTGCAGTGCTTACTATAAAACATAACAACAAAAAAGAGGTGTGTATTCTATTTTCCAAAAATATACATGTTCAAGTGGGAAAAGAGTTAGGACAAATAGGGACAAATCTTGATTTTACTTGTAAAGGTTTCGGGACAAAATATAATATTTGAAAATATTTATGCTCCGAATGAAGGGGACCCAGACTTCTTCCTTCAATTTAACAAAATAATATTGGAGGGGGGGGGGGGTATTATAATCAGGTCCCTGATGCATTTTTAGATAGATCCAAAACTGGTCTTTATGATATATGGACGGATCAATCCAACCGCTGGTGATTACACATTATTTTCGAATAGGCACACTGTTTATTCACGCATCGAATATTGATATAATAACCATCATATCATCATAGGGGCGGCAGGTAGCCTAGTGGTTAGGGTGTTAGGCCAGTAACCGAAAGGTAAGAACTGACAAGGTAAAAGTCTGTCGTTCTGCCCCTGAACAAGGCAGTTAACCCACTGTTCCTAGGCCATCATTGTAATTAAGAATTTGTTCTTGCCTAGTTAAATAAAATAAAAATTAAATATCGAAGTAAACTTGGAGTCACGCGATGATACGATGTTTGCTCCTCCCACTATGACTCGGGAAACCATGCAGTTTTATTAGGCTACAGATTAAATATTTATGATGACCTTTACAAGGTGGTGAAAGTACACGGTGACCTTGATGCTCCTTTCCAATTAATATCGAAGGTCTTATTCTTGTGACATGATGGTCGGTGCTTGACTGCCGTTTGACACTTATCCATAATGATCTCATCATGTAGACAAGCCTACCCACACTGTATCTGCCAACTGTTGCACACTAGCCAAGACCAGCGTGGGCACATTTGCTACTTAATGCAGTAGAAATTAAAATGCGACGGAAACGCATTGAATTTAAGATTTTTATTCGGTAGGCTACATGTTGTGTGTGCCACGTCATCAAACACTGATTTATATCCGCAACAAGTCCATTTGGTGGAAACACACCACTAGTGGTATAATGGCAAGAACAACAAACGTATGCGGAATTTAGAATATTCGTATGAAAATATGTTGCCAATTGGATGGAAACCTACCTACAGTCCCAATAGTTTTGGAACTCACTGTATGACTCTGGTCGTGGCTAAATCTGGTGTAAACAATGCACGTTCATGAGATTTGATGCTTCATAATCATGGTTGCTTTCCAGCGACCTTTACTAGGCTGTTACAAGTGTGGATTATTTTGCCTTTCTCACGTAGTAGCCTATCCTGACCAAAAGCTCTTCACCTGTCTGATCATCAATCAATGTGATTTTGTTTCACTGAATCAGTCTCCGTCTGTATATTTCGTTATTTGATCTCTGGCTGGGCAAATAAGTGTAGGTGCGAGGTAGCTAATCTATTCGTTTGCTAATGCATCACTGATCAGACACATTTAGCATGCTATGTGTAGCATAAATCAAGTGTATTATTTTACAACTCGAAAAGCCCTGGAGGTTGTGAAATATTAACACAAGACTTATATACTTTTGAAAATATAGATTGCTATTGTTTTCTGTGCGTATTACCCTACGCCTGATCCCTACTAAGCGTAGAATAGGCTATACGCCCAGGTGTAGCTCATTGAAGGGTTTACACCCAGATGGTTCCTATTTGCACCAAACCTGAAATATATTTTCTTGTATAATATCTAAGATGTATTATGTACATATAATATTATATACATTTCATAATATTATACGTGTTATTGATACCCAATTAGTAGACAATAGGGTTAACAGACATGGATTTCTGAAATAGCCTATTCACTGAACTCAATACATGAATGTAATATAGATTTAATAAAATACATTCAATTAAATAGATACACTCACTCATTAAACTTTTCTTCACTAACTTATCTACACAAACGTATCATATCTACATGTAATATCTACATTTTTCAATTGATTTGTACTCACTTTGTATCATTTTTACTGATGCCTGAGAGTCACCTGGTCCCAGTTGTCTGTATAGTATAAAGGTGCATATAGCTATCTATACCTCACTTTATACAAAATCTATATTTCCATTGAGCTCGCACCGTCTCCAGAAGTGTGCACTTGTTCACGCCCCGTTATGCATTTAGAAGCATTGGATTAGTGAAAGCATGGCTGGAGGAAGGTTCCACCATTCAGTTCATTTTAAATTCATGGGGGGAGTGTGCAAAAGGGTAGAATATCGTTATGGCGCGGTCCTGTGGGCACGGTCCAAACACTTAAAAGACACAACCTCGTCCACTTACCCTCGCCTTATGCCCTTGGGGAATCCCCGTCGCCATCTTGGAGGGTGGTCCAAATGATTAGCCAAGCAAGGGAAGTTTGCAACGTAAGCCCCTCAGCCCTCGTTTTTAGTCGGCTTTGCGAGTGTACAATTATGTTCACTCCGGGACCTGAAACTCCCCATAAGACAAGTCCGCGAAAACTTAACGACATCAATGGAGAAGTCAACATACAAGTGTAAGTAAAAACGAATGCAAATAAGTTAAGTTGCTACTACGTAAAAAGTTATTATTTTTGTTTGGTTATCTTTTGGAAATTGTAGAAATAAAACGTTTTCCTTCAGAAGTTCCAGCTAGGCAGGCTAACGGTAGTTAGCTAATTAATTTGCTAGCTATCATACAGTAGGTGTATATTAATAATTATATATTTAATATAAGTAGACATGCACTCACAATTGACTGTAGCACATATAAAGCACCTACAAGCTGCCGATGGCTGAAAACAATCATCGTGGGATGAATGCGTGACGAATTTCTGACCATTTAAAAATCATTCCTTCCTCGTCCTTTTTTTTTTACTTAAAAAAATAATATTAAAAACAAATCAATACAGGAAGTACATGTGGGAACACAAGTGTGTATATATAAATAATATACAAAGGACAATTAGGCTAGGGGGTACAATATCACATTACACAAGGATTTTAAGGGACATACATACACTTAGAATTCTAACAGCTTTTTTGTTAGTAGACTATTTGTCTTACAAAAATAAATTGAACTATATTTTAAGGTAAGAAAATGTGGTGTTTTGTTTGTAAATTTACATTTCTTAATATGAATAATGAAATGAATTACATAGAAATAAGCTGAAACAATTTTATCATAGGTAAAGAATCCAAGCAGTACATCTTTCCACAATAGTGTAAAATCTTCATAAATGTGTTCAATTATAAATCTACGGAGTCTTGCCACAGTTTTCTTACATGAATACAATGCCAAAAAAGATGCGACACCGTTTCTGGGTGGTCATTACAAAAGGTACAATTTGAGTTGATGTTTTCCTTAAACTTCTTCATATAGTGGTTGGCAGGATAATATTTATGAACAATTTTAAAGGACACTTGTTTAATTATGTTAACAAGTAGGTATGTGTGTGGCAACATCCAAACTTTTTTCCAAAATATATTATCAATAAATCCATTCCAATAAGGCATGACATAAGGTATAGATACAACATCCTGCTGAAACAAGGTTCGTATCGCTCTGTTGTTGAATGGACCAAAAGAGACACAAATCTTTCCTACTGATGAGTCAACAGGGTTAATGGAAGGTAGGCTCTGAGGGTTTTGACATGTACCTGAATAATAAAGCAACACTTGAGGAAATGGCATCTAAAACAATTGCAAAATCTTTAGGTGTTACAGGGCAACACATACTTGTAAAGTGATAAGAATTCCTTATAACTAGGTTAAAAAAAAACTCTGCATTTACAAGTTGGCTCACCAATAGGATATTATTTCAGAACCAATATTCTAATAACAAAGAAGTATTTTTATACAATATCCCGATTATTCCATATATAATATGTGTGGAGAAAAATTCTGCTTATAAAATGAAGGACCATGACAAGAAAACCTGCCGATGAAAAGCAGAAAAGTTTCACTGGAACTTTCTCAATATTATATTTGCAAACCAACATGAAGTTAAGGCCACCAAAAGTAGACAAGACATGAGGAATAAAGTTCCACATAGAAGTGGGTCTTAGGAATTGTTTTATCCAATTGATCTTAGGAGTATAGTATTATGAGGTAGTAAAGTCCAGAAAATTCAGCCCACCATTCTCATACGTGTTCATTACAACAGTTTTCATACTGTAATGGGTACGGTTTCTCCACAGAAAGTTGAAAAGCATCTGGTCTATCTCCTTGCTTATTTTACCGTCAAGATATAAAGATAGAGCGCCATATGTTAGTCTAGACTCTAGAGATACCTTCAGCCTTTGTTATTAGGACTCCCTCTCCCCTCGCCCTGGAAGTGTATACTCGTCATAAGTCATCAGAAGTGTCCACTTAATTTGAGGGCTGAGGGGATAGGGTGTGTCTTAAGTGTTTGGACCGCAACCTATGTCTTATATTAAGACTGAATTGTATATGGTAGTGGTACCCCTTCACAGTAAAGAACACAACAGGGAACTGGTGTACCGGAAACAGAGCTCTGGGTAACCGTGTGTAACAGATGTTAATCGTACTCTCCTGTGTTTTGTTCAAAGAAATCACCCCAGCCAGTGATCCCAGTTGAGCATTATTTATTATCTGTAGTTAAATAGGAAACAGTACGTTAGTTGTGCAGGGATTAATGATGTTGATGGCTGTCGATGGTAAAATCAATAGCATGAAAACAACTGTGTTAGCAGTGAGCTTATGTGACCACTACGTCAGTGCAGGCTAGCTAACACACTTATATACAGCAATCATATACCCTCAATCCCTAACATGTACCATATACCCACACATGTATAAACAGGAATGTACAGCAAACCTGTACACATTGTAAAATAGAAAACAGTATTCAGAAGGTGACCTACCTCTTGCATCACATTTTCATACTGGGGAGACCTGACTTTCGATCTCCCCCTTTCTGCAAGCGGGGCCAATAACAACACGCCTTATTGTCATGGGAATTGAACCAACCAATAAGAATGCTTGAACATTAAATAGATTTCTTTAGAGGCAAGTGGAAACGTAACTAACCCTGTTACACATGCGCCTTTCATCAATGTCTTTTTTTATCATTTTGACAGTAACCCCCCAAAAAGTAATTCATAAAACGTTTTAATTTCCATATGTAATAGGAAGCTAAGCATTTGTTTCTTGGGCTTCAAGAATGTGACTGATCAAAGTGCCTCAGGCCGTGAAAAGCAAATCATCGAACTGATTGAAAGTAAGGGGATATCGGTAAACACACACTGTGGCCGAGGTTACGTGGAGCTTATTCGGGTGTTCAAAACCGCATATCAGACCGAGAGCCTAATGCTTCTTAGGTAGTTCTTTGTGAGTTGTAGGGCTCTATTCAATCTGTAACGCTGATGCGTTACAGATTCCGAAATAGAAATGTAAAGGTAATTTCCATTTGAGCCAACATATGCAGTTTACCGTGAAGGCAGTCTCCGCTAAAGCAGGAACATTGCCTTTAAATTTCAATCACGCTGTAAAACCGACCTTCCTCAAAGCGGTTGGAATAGAGCCCCAATCTCTCCTCAGAAGCCACAGGGATGGTCAAAAACAACTTGATTGCCGTGGCAACATCAGGGAAACTGGGAAGAAGGGAGTGGTGCTTCAAATACAGCAGTTAAGCAACATCTTTAATTGCCGGCCACAACACATTATGGAAAGAGATTAACGGTATGAATCAAATTTTAAATGGTGAAACGTAAACAGGTGTAGACTGACAGTAAAATGCTTACTTACTGCCCTTCCCAACAATGCAGAGAGAAAATAGAAATAGAAAGATAACACCAAGAATAAATACACAATGAGTAACGATAACAGTGTACGAGGCAATTGAGGTAGATATGTACACTGAACAAAAATATAAACGCAACATATGAAGTGCTGGTCCCATGTTTCACGAGCTGAAATAAAAGATCACAGAAATGTTCCGTACAACAAAAGCTTATTTTGCTAAAATTCTGTGCACAAATTTGTTTACATCCCTGTTATTGAGCATTTTATCCTTTGTGAAGATAATCCATCCACCTGACAGGTTTTGGCATATCAAAAAGCTCATTAAACAGCATGATCATTACACAGGTGCACCTTGTGCTAGGGGACAATAAAAGGCCACTCTAGAATGTGCAGTTTTGTCACACAATGCCACAGATGTCTCAAGTTGAGCGAGGTGCAATTGGCATGCTGACTGCAGGAATGTCCACCAGAGCTGTTGCCAGATGTATGTACATTTTTATTTTTTACATTTTTATTTTTACAATGTCATTTTAGAGAATTTGGCAGTACGTCCAACCGGCCTCACAAATCGCAGACCACGTGTAACCACACCAGCCCAGGACCTCCACATGCTTCTTCACTTGCGGGATCGTCAGAGGGGGTGCTGAGGAGTTGTTCTCTCTGTAATAAAATCTCTTTTGTGGGGATAAACTCATTCTTATTGGCTGGGCCAGGCTCCCCAGTTGGTTGGCCTGGCTCTGAAGAATAAGCTACCAGTGTCACACCCTGATCTGTTTCACCTGTCTTTGTCTCCACCCCTTTCCAGGTGTCGCCCATTATCCCCAGTGTATTTATACCTGTGTTCTCTGTCAGCCCACCAGCTGTTTTCCCCTTGCTCCTGTCTTTTTCTAGTTTCCCAATTTTGACCATTCTGCCTGCCCTGACCGTGAGCCTGCCTGCCGTTCTGTGCCTTGTCACACCCCCCCTGGATTATTAACCCCTGCCTGCCCTGACCCCAAGACTGCCTGCCGTTCCGTACCTTGTGGACTCCGATCTGGATTACAGACCTCTGCCTGCCCTGTCGTTTTGCCTACCACGTTCTAGTAATACTTTTATTTCAACACTGTCTGCATCTGGGTCTTCTCCTGAAAAGTGATAACCAGCCAAACAAGCCTATAAGAATTGTACTTAAAACTACCTTTATACTCATCTGGAGGTTGAGAATTTTTTCATGTCCATCTCTGTAATGTGTATGTATCTTTGTAATTGTATAGGGGAGACTGGGGATGGTTGTAATACTTTTCACCTTTGTCAGTTTCTCAGAGATTGTTTACCATTGTGTATTCAAAAATTAATACAACCTACATCTTCCCTTTACAAATTGGTGTGGTTATATGTAAATCAAACTACAGATTAATGTTGTCGTATTAAATACAAGGAGTGAAGTGTTACAACTAACCCAGACCATGGGGTGAATTGTAACAGAATGAAAAAGGGCATAAACCCCATGACATGCAACTAATTATTGAAAGCCTTGGAGACCATAAGGGCAGCATTACATTTTAACATTTTTCCTGGCAGAAAAAAAACTGCCCTGCCTAAAACAGCTGGAAAGAACAGAGCACACACACACGCCTAGTTTTTGTTTGGTTGAGAAAGAGGGTAAAATAAAAATTATTTATATCTTTGACTTCTGAGCTCTTGAATTCTTATGCTCTGTTTCCAGTGCTGCTTGTTTTGGTAAAAATTGCAGTCTTTCTCCTCTTCCTACCACTTGTTGTATTTTCCTGGGCCCTGCTTTTGTTACGGGGCTTACATCAACTAGATTGAAGTCAGAAGAGTAATCAGGTGTTTCCCAGCTATAGCCTGATACATGTGTGGAGGTGCCCTATGAAGTAGCTGGCGAGGTGGCCCTGGAGGCAGCCGGAGCAGGGCGATCAGTGACAAGTGAGGGTGCAGTCACGTTCCTGAAATACATCAGGATTGTGAAGCCAAATGCTGGTACACCTGAACCCAGCCTGTACATTGGTGGGTGTTGTGGCACCTGGTAGTGCTATTTTGACAAGGCCTGGAATGGCATGTATGGTCATGGTCTTTCCGGGGTTCATCTTCATCCAGGCATCACGTTCAGCACTTTTGAAATGGACAGCGACAGAATTCAATTCGCGCATATATGTACAAAATGTATTTCAGCAGATTTCTTGCATTTTTGTGCATTTTTGTGGTGTTTTGGGGTGGTTCAATTCGTTTGAAAATACACGAATTTCTGTGCTACTTAATTCGTGCGAAAAGACACAAATTTAACCAGTAGGTGACACACAAGCCGTTGCAACAACCATGTAGACGCGATAATTTGTATTTCATTTTTGTTCTTCTTAATGGCTAATTCAACGTCATGAATATACAGAAATGTTGTCTTTGTTTAACCATGTTTTAAAATGTGTCGTTGTATGCCTATATGTACTGTTTTAGACTTGCTGAACAGAATTTTTGAGAAAAGACGCACATTTACCTGCGACTTAATTCGTGGGAAATATTGTTTTATTAATGCCAATGCTGTTTTCTGTGCTTGATTTCGCTTAATACTTTGGATACTGGTGCACTTGTAATCAGAACGCCTTTTTGTCATGTAGGCAACCATACACGATTTTCTTCATAACCCATTTCATATTTCGTGGAACCTAAATTACACCATTTTCTTCATAATGCATGTATTACATGTTAATGTAAAATAATGAATTATGTTGGCTTACACTTATGGCCTTTCCATACCTTAAGGGAACATTTTAGCACTCGCCATATGGTTAGTGAGAAACGCCACATTGCAAATGTAAGGTCCCTTACTAGACGTCCTGCAACGTTTCTAAAATTCGCGGACGGCGTCGGGCCGTGCGCTGGGGAGAGATCTTTCAGGAAGTCATCAAACTAAATCTCTCGGACGTTCGGTTTCCGTTTTATAAAAATAACACATTTTGGTCATTTTTCCGCAGTCTAGGAAATTCCCACCAGAGGGAAAAAAAATAATATTGCAAATGCACAAGCACATTGCAAATGCATGTGGCCTTTTCTCCTAAACTGAAAATATTTCGAAGACGTAATGGACAGTTGGCCCCGAACAAGATGGCGTCGAGGCCTCAACGCTTTTTGAGTTATGGCCATTTTTCTGGGATTAAAGGTCAAAAACGTAAAGTAGGGTGCTAATTTGACTGCTTCACGTCAAAGTACCTAAGCATACGGTGTCAGGAAAAAAGAACCAGCCATTTATCTATCGTAATTTAAGAGAAATCGTACATTGACAAATTGGTCATGTTCACAAAAAGGAGTTCAAAAATAAAAAAAGTTACAGATCCAGTTGCAGTGTGTTCAGACGAACATTTTTTAAGTGGGTCTCGAAGCTCTGCCACTGCATCGCAGTGCTAGCTGCGCCACCAGAGTCTCTGGGTTCGCGCCCAGGCTCTGCCGCAGCCGGCCGCGACCGGGAGGTCCGTTGGCCTAGCGTCGTCCGGGTTAGGGAGGGTTTGGCCGGTAGGGATATCCTTGTCTCATCGCGCTCCAGCGACTCCTGTGGCGGGCCGGGGGCAGTGCGCGCAAGCCAAGGGGGCCATGTGCACGGTGTTTCCTCCGACACATTGGTGCGGCTGGCTTCCGGGTTGGAGGCGCGCTGTGTTAAGAAGCAGTGCGGCTTGGTTGGGTTGTGCTTCGGAGGACGCGTGCCTTTCGACCTTCGTCTCTCCTGAGCCCATACGGGAGTTGTAGCGATGAGACAAGATAGTAATTACTAGCGATTGGATACCACGAAGAAAAGGGGATAAAAGGATGGAGTGAAAAAGTACGGTGCTTAAAGACACACAAAGCCTGCAATGGCATTACCATTATCTCCAGGCCGTGCCGAGTTCAACGAGATGCCCCGCTTGACCGTAGCTAGCTCGGTCTGAGTGCAGCGACAGGGACAAGAAGAAGGACCCAAATGACCCTTTGACCTCAATTTCATATTTTTTTGCTTTTGGGAGACAGAGAGAGAACCGTTAAGGTTAGAAGCACAATTTGACCTCAGGAACGTTCCTAAGGTCCTCCCGATCTGTGCAAGCCTAACATTGACCGTGTGGCATTAACCCTTAATAGTTAAAAGAAGGTGTTTACATCAAACAGTTTACAATGACATGTCTCCCCATAGGAATACATTGCCTGCTCCCCTAAATTCAACCTGAAGCCTATGTGGGTTAATAATGCCTTATGAACCTGTCTTCGATGACAATCCATCAGGCCACTATGAGGTCTACCTGTGTCGATTCTAAGCTTCCTGGAGCAACCGGAAGTGGTTAAATCACCCTAAAAGTGTTTGCCATACCCAACCTGCAGTTTGAGAGAAATAGTGCATTCAACCCTATGTAAATCAGTGAGTTCTTAACGTATAGACTTAAAACTCAGGATACTGTAAAAGCCCACTCCAATGAGGATATGTGTTTACTTTCAGCTTCCTGTGCCAACCGGAAGTGCCATAATTGGTGTCAAAAGGGCTGTTTCGAAGGGTTAAAAAAGTCAAATCTTTCCAAAACTTAATATATGTGAATAGGCAACCCTCATGAACTGTAAATCAGTCATTCATCCCATCAGATTTCAAGGAAAAATTTACACACCCACACAGAAAGGATGGAGTGACACACTGAGGGGCTTAGAGGCAGACAGTGCCTGCAATAGTTACTTTTGTTTGAACTTTTAAAGAACCGTCAGACCTAGAGTTCTGAAACTTTACAAACCTGTTCTAGAGCTCAGGTCGATTAAGCACGGTGAGTTGTGGCTCTAGAAGGTTCTCGGACCGATAAAAAGCCTTGGTGCATTTGCATTGACTTCAATTCATTTTGAGCATTACAAAATGGTGACATTTAGAAAAGTCCCAGAGTTGCAAGACTAGGTGCATTGAAACCGGCTCGGCCCATAGAGACGGACCCCGACATTTCTGTCCGATAGCTCATTCAAGGACCCCGTAGCAAGGCATGGAAAAAAGTGGAATTTCAGCACCAATTAAGGTTTTGCTCGGGCACCGAATGACCTATCGAGCCGAAACTTGGGATTCGAGGTCGCCTCACATAGGGCTAAACATAATGTGAAAACTGGACCCGCAGCTAAAACATAACTACGTATTATTTGTTTTATTATGGAAGGCGCTGTGAATTTTGGGCCTGCTCTGAAATATGTGATAGTTGGCTTCTAAACGAGTTGGAAAAAGTGAGTTTGGAGTCAGATGGTATCAGTTTGGTGTCTGAAAATATCTAATTGGCTGATGGACACTGACTTACTAGTTGACTTTTGTGCATTTGCAATATGTTTCAACAGTGAAAAACCACCAAAATAGCATTCTGAAATCACCACTAAAAATGACATCACCATAGCCGTGCCGAGTTCAACGAGATGCCCCGCTTGACCGTAGCTTGCTCGGTCTGAGCGCAGCGACAGTGACAAGAAGATGACCCTTGACCTACATTTCAAGTCTTTTGCTTTTGGGAGACAGAGAGAGAACTGTTAAGGTTTAGAAGCACAATTTGACCTCAGGAACGTTCCTAAGGTCTCTGTGCAAGCCTAACATTGACCGTGTGGCATTAACCCTTAACAGTTAAAAGAAGGTGTTTACATCAAACAGTTTACAATGACATCTCACCCCATAGGAACACATTGCCTGCACCCCTAAATTCAACCTGAAGCCTATGTGGGTTATGAATGTCTTATGAACCTGTCTTCAATGACAATCCATCAAGCCACTATGAGGTCTACCTGTGTTGATTCTAAGCTTCCTGGAGCAACCGGAAGTGATAAAATCACCCTAAAAGTGTTTTGCCATACCCAACCAGCAGTTTGTGATATATAGTGCA
The DNA here is from genome assembly GCF_045679555.1 of Salvelinus alpinus. Lineage (NCBI taxonomy): Eukaryota > Metazoa > Chordata > Actinopteri > Salmoniformes > Salmonidae > Salvelinus > Salvelinus alpinus. The sequence goes on along the minus strand of NC_092109.1, from coordinate 37,125,950 downwards.
TTCAACCCTGTGTAAATCAGTCAGTTCTTAACGTATAGACTTAAAACTCAGGATTCTGTAAAAGCATACCCCGATCAGGATATGTATTTACTTATAGCTTCCTGTGCCAACCGGAAGTGCCTTAAAATGGGGTCATAGGTGCTGTTCCGAAGGTTTAAAAAAGTCAGATCTTTCCAAAACTTTAAATGTGTGAATCGGTCAACCCTCATGAACTGTAAATCAGTAATTTCGCTAAACAGATGTCAAAGAAAAGCTCTCACACACACACACACAGCAAGGATGGAGTGAAAAAGTATGGTGCTTAAAGACACACAGAGCCTTAAATGCTTTTAGGGGGGATCCAGACTTCCATACCCGCTCTGGGAGCGCTATACTACTGCCCCAAATCAATGGGTGCTGGCCTGAGTGATTTATGGAGGTTTTCAAAAAATATTCTGTTTTTTCTTCTGGAAAATATTTTATGGTTTTTCTTCTCGAGTCAATGGCCTGAGTGATTTATGGAGGCTTTCAAAAAATATTCTAAGTCCAAACTTTTCATGAACCTGGTATTTTTTTGGGGTTACCAGGCGTCATTTTTCAAAACGGTTGAAATTGCTTTTAGGGGGCATCCAGAGTGTCACATGACCGGATGAGGTAACTATTCTTGTTCTTCTTGTAACTTTCCGGTAGGCTAGAAGCTTTCCGGTGTTTTGCTGCTCGACACAGGTCGACGCAGGTATTGCACTTGATTTATCGTTATCGTAACCGTAGGTGCAGCCAAGTGGAAATACGAAAGCTTTCTAGCTATTTCGCACTGACGGTAATTTGAACACAAGAACGTTTCTAGTGAAAAGGTGCTTACACTCAGAGCCATGTATTTACACTCAGCCACCCTAGCCTTATTACGGGTTAACGTTTTGGTAATTTTGGTTGGCCAACAAAATGTAAGACTACAATGACTGCATACGTTTCCCCAAATGTTATACGAAAAAAAAATGTTTTGTTATTGATGGACAATGGCAAGGCTGCCATTGTATTTTCAGTTACATTCTGTTCAATAAAAATGGTTTACACGTTTATTTTTTAAGAAATACATGGAACTACAACCGAATAAAACACCATTAACCATCATGCATTGCTTACATTCATTCTATCCTGAAAAGTCTGTTCAGAAAAATCGAAAACAGTACATATAGGCATAAAACCACAATGTTTTAATAGGGATTAAATAAAGACAATATATATATAACCTCTTATGGTTAAATGGTTAAAAAAAGACAAAATATCTATATATTCATAACGTAAAATAAATAAATACAGGCGATCGCGTCTATGGTTGTTGCAACGGCTTGTGTGTCGCCTACTGGTTAAATTCGTGTCTTTTCGCACGAATTAAGTAGCACAGAAATTCGTGTATTTTTTAAACGAATTGAACCACCCCAAAAATGCACAAAAACGCACGAAATCTGCTGAAATACATTTTGTACACATATGCGCGAATTGAATGTGAGGCTGGGCTGAACCGTTTGTGAAGTCATTTGAGTATGGACGTTGTTAAATGGGGTACTTGGTAAATTCGCTCTGGCTTTTGCTGGTTGAATATGGCCGGTGTTGGTAAACGTTAGGGAAACAACGTAATTTGAATTATTACCAGCAACACAGTTAGTCACCATTGTTTTGAATAAACATGTAAAAAGCCTAACCACCTCTGCTATGTGAGTAGAATGGAGAGTGAAGAAAAGAGGTGTTACTTGTTTGTGTCTGGAAGAAGTGTTCGCTTGCAAGCTAGACAATTTAAGCCAGTTGGCTTGGGTGTGATGTTAATAAAGTATTAAATTCAGTTAATATTCACTATTGGCAGTTTTTAGAATTTTAAACACTTGAGAGTTTGAAATTGGTATATTTTGTTCCAGACAAGGGCATTTACGGGCATAGAGCCAACATAGAAATTAATATTTAACATATTTGGAAAATTCCCAAAACAAATATTTATCATTATAAAATTCCCCTAAATATAATGTTTAAGCTCAAATACAACAATATTTCAACTATTAAAAAATAAAAGTGTTGTCTCGACCTTCTTGCCCAATAATGTTTGTACCATGTTTTGTTCTGCTACCATGTTGTTCTACTGCCATGTTGTGTTGCTACCATGCTATGTTGTTGTCTTAGGTCTCTCTTTTATGTAGTGTTATGGTGTCTCTTGTCGTATCACGTGTTTTGTCCGATATTTTTATTTGAATTCCCAGTCCCCGTCCCCGCAGGCGGCATTTGCCTTCTGGTAGGCCGTCAATGTAAATAAGAACTTGTTCTTAACTGACTTGCCTAGTTAAATAAAGGTAACATTTTTTTTTAAATTAAGGATTGTATTTACTTTCAAGAATCCCTGAACTAAATTACTTCAGCTGCATTGCATGGTAAATCTCTAACATTACTACAGTAAAGAACAATGACAAGTGATTGACTTCTGAAATATATTTTTAAAATCTCTTAGATTTTAAATCCCCTATTTAGGGACTTTGAGTGGTTCTGGAATGGTCCCTACTGATATTTTGGTGTACAAGGCACTTTAGGAGTGACACGTCACATTTTCAGGTCCACCCCAACAAATAATAAATTCTTTCCCTCTGAGTGACTGAACCCAACCTGGGATAAATCATATTAAAAGAGAACAGTCTAGCGAGTTCAGCCATCATCGTTTCATCTCGCTGTGATATTCTCAGTCAAATTTAGAGCCCAGATAAAAGTATTTGAAATTATTCCAAATAGTATTTGAATCCAGGTATGATTTTAACACAACCAGCCTCATCTCATATATAAAGGATGATTACAACAAAGCCCAAGTAGTCATTAGCGACATGTTAACTTGGTCAGAAACGTTGGTTAGGCTGATAGATGTGTGACCCGTCTTTCTTCAGGCAGCTTTGTTATGATGACTAACTAGGCTAGTACTGATAGAGACATATATACTGTCAGTATATACAGTATATAGGTGAATGGCAGTAGTAGACAAGATAGGTGTATACGGTAGCATGTAGGCCTACAGGACACTAGATGTGTATTACCATGAGTCAGTATGCCCAGGAACGATAACAGGGGGAAGATAAACCATAAGACTGGATATGGACCATGTATGCGGTGCCTCCACCTAATACGCATAATCACGTGAACGGTTGGATAGGCAGGCTTGCACTCCTTGAGACTAATCCATTTCTTCCATTGTGCCAGGCAAGCTCAATCAAGACTAGATAAAAGTATTTTAAATTATTCCAAATAGTATTTGAACCCAGGTCGGATTTGAACACAACCAGCCTCATCCCATATGTAAGGATGAGCCAGACTGCTCTCTGTGGTCCCCCGGCACACAAAGCTCAACTATTGATTAGGCCTAAAACCTACGTTTCTAGACAAGAACATTATTTTACCTGGGCTACAGCAACACAGTGCAATAAGTAATGTTTGATTGCTATCGAGTGAGTACACATGTATTGTCTATAGGCTGTAAACTGTGGTGATAAGATCATTTGAATAACCGCTCAAACATCGTTTTGTTTCATGTCGAAATAACTGCATAGCCTACAGCCTAGGCCTGATCATGCAACCATGTGTGCCAGTTTGAGTCTATTCTCGACAGTTTAGAAAGTCCAGAATGGCACCTTAGCAGTTCACGCATGGTGTATTTTGTCAGAATGTAGCCCGGTGTTAAGATAGGCCTACTATAGGAAAATACTGCCTTCTTTCCCACTACATTTTTGCCCCCCCCCCCCCACATCTACCCCTAATTCCCATTATTTCTATTCTGTAATGTTTGTTTATGGTAACTTCTGTTAATGCATTCAATATATTAGTCATTTACCGTTTGGTCTCATTGTCGGAGTGGATATGTGTCTTGCAGAACTCACAACCTATGCTACACGTGTGAGAAACAAGATGTTTTTCCATTACATTTACGAGTTGTCCATTTATTCATTGTCTTTTGTCTGAAACGCTTCTGGCTAATGTTGAGTAAGGACGCGAACCTGATTACCGTATAGCAGTAGGACTAGTCTATCTGGTCTGCGCGCAAATGTCGACCTATAAAATGTTCCCATTTGGGGGATGGCGGACTTAGTATTTCTGATTGTCTTAACTCACCACCACTAATGAGCTGTTGAGCTTCTCAAAGTTATTTCCCTTCAGCTCAAACAGCAATTAAACAAAGTCTTTTTTTTAAAGAATCAATTGAGAATGACAATAGTTCCTCAAAGTATTTGAACAATATTTCCACCCCTCTCCCTTTCGATAACCACTCGGCATGAAAGGGAAAAATGTAATGCTCTGATCCAGTGGAAATGTCATATAAAACCTGATTACTTCTTATCCCTTGAACAAAAAATAGTCTACAGCTGTGTCTGTCCTGAGCTCATTGGCGTGGGAAACTCTGAGGGCCCAGAATATTTTATACAATGGTTCACGTTTGCTAGCACAAGTTTTGGGGCGACCCAGTTGATAGCTGATAAAATGTTTCAAGATCTTTGCAGACAGGCCATGCGGTGCCAATGTGATTTGTAGGATATTTATTTTTAATCAGTATATTTTCTACCTGCAGGTTAATGTTTATTTGTTGGCTTTATGCATGTTATTATTACATAGTTGACAATAGTCAGTTGGCAATAGTCACTTGTAGATTTGTATAATTTTAATTTAGAATGTAGATCAACCACATGAGTTAGACTATGACTGAAATGAAACTGTTCCACTACAATGTGCATATGAAAATCATCACTGGCACGCAGATCGGTAGAAATGGTAAGATAAATTGGCACTGCGAATGGACAAAGTTTCCGAACCCTGGCTATTACCAGCAACTTCAGGAGCATAAAAGGCAGAATCTGCGAAGGCCAGCAGAAGGAGGGTCAGGAACAAGTATTTTTCTTCTGGTTAGGCTATCTTGAGCTCTGGCTCTGTAACGTGTACGCTAAGAATCGGGCAGAAAGTACAAGGAGTGAATTTAATAAATAATGGAACGAAACACGAGTAGCGTACAGACATGAAACAGACAATGGCTGCGTTTCAAACTCATAGGACACAACCTCGTCCACTTACCCACCACGCCTTATGCCCTTGGGGGGAGTCCCCGCGGCCTTATGTCGTCGGTCCAGATGATTAGACAAGCAAGGGAAGTTTGCAACATCAGCCCCTCAGCCCTCGTTTTTAATGGAGTTTGCGAGTGTACAATTATGTTCACTTCGAGGCCTGAAACGCCCCATAATTCAATTCGCAATACGAAAGTAAATAAGTTTGAAATTGTGCTACTAATGCACAAACAGGTCTCATAAAAGTAATTGTTTTTGTTTGGTTAACTTTTGGAAATTGTAGAAACGAAAAATGTTCCTTCTTCAGAAGTAGCTAGGCAGGCTAATGTTAGTTAGCTAATTAATTTCATACAGTAGGCGTATATTAATAATTATATAGTTAATATAAGTATACATGCAATCATAGACTATAGCGCACATAAAGCACCCACAAGCTACAGGTGGCTGAAAACACAATCATCGCGGGATGAAATAGTGACGACTTTCCGGGCAAGGATGGTCCATTTAAAATTAATTCCTTCCTTGCAAGTATATACTCGTCAGACATCATGATACGTCTCAGAAGTGTCCATTTAATATGAGTGCTGAGGGGGTAGGATATGTCTTAAGTGTTTGGAATGCAGCCAATAACGCCTGGGGAAAGAACCAAAGGGAGTGACACATATAGTGGAGGAAATTGGGAAGGTCATGAAGCGCAGGTGTGCGTAACAATGGTGGCAGGTGTACGTAATAATGAGTAAACTGGCTACATCGAGCACCAGAGACGGGGAGTGGGAGTAGACGTGACAGGCTCTCTCTTGGCTGCATTTCAAACTAATAAAAGACACACCCTGTCCACTTACCCACGCCTTATGCCCTTGGGGGAACCCCCACGGCCATATTTGTTGTCAGTCCAAATGATTAGCCAAGCAAGGGAAGTTTGCAATATAAGCCCTGTTTTTTTTAATGGAGTTTGCGAGTGTACAATTATGTTCACTTCGGGCCTGACAAATTACTCAAGGGCTCCATTCCAAACACTTAAAAGACACATACCCTATCCCCTCAGCCCTCAAATTAAGTGGACACTTCTGATGAAGTATCATTACGTCTGATGAGTATACACTTGCAGGGCAAGGGAGGAAGGAATTAATTTAAAATGGACCGCCCTTGCCCAGAAATTCATCACTCGTTTGTCCCGCTGCGATTGTGTTTTCAGGCACCGGTAGCATGTTGTTGCTATATATGCACTATACAGGCCACGAGGTGAACATAAGTGTACAATCGTAAACTCCATTAAAAACGAGTGCTGAGGGGCTTACGTTGCAAACTTCCCTTGCTTGGCTAATCATTTGGACTGACACAAATACAGTTGAAGTCGGAAGTTTACATACACCTTCGCCAAATACATTTAAACTAAGTTTTTCACAATTCCTGAAATTTCATCCTAGAAAAATTCCCAGTCTTAGGTCAGTTAGGATCACCACTTTATTTTAAGAATGTGAAATGTCAGAATAATAGAGTGATTTATTTCAGCTTTTATTTCTTTCAACACATTCCCAGTGGGTCAGAAGTTTACATACACTCAATTAGTATTGGGTAGCATTGCCTTTAAATTGTTTAACTTGGGTCAAACGTTTCAGGTATCCTTCCACAACCTTCCCACAATAAGTTGGGTAAATTTTGGCCCATTCCTCCTGACAGAGCTGGTGTAACTGAGTCAGGTTTGTAGGCCTCCTTGCTTGCACACGCTTTTTCAGTTCTGCCCACAAATTTTCTATAGGATTGAGGTCAGGGCTTTGTGATGGTCACTCCAATACCTTGACTTTGTTGTCCTTAAGCCATTTTGCCACAACTTTGGAAGTATGCTTGGGGTCATTGTCCATTTGGAAGACCCATTTGCGACCAAGCTTTAACTTCCTGACTGATGTCTTGACATGTTGCTTCTATATATCCACATAATTGTCCTCACTCATGATGCCATCTATTTTGTGAGGTGCACCAGTCCCTCCTGCAGCAAAGCACCCCCACAACATGATGCTGCCACCCCCGTGCTTCACGGTTGGGATAGTGTTCTTCGAGGGGGGGGGGGGGGGGGCTAGTAGAAAGCAGGAAATGAGCTTTAGAAGCGCAAAAGATATGAGGGAGGACCCCCTGCCAGGTTAAGTTAGTTGCGCCCCTGTATTTTACATTCAGCAAACAGAGAGCAAGCCTACATCTCACCTCCAATTAGCTATTAGTAATTAAAACATTTCGTAATAAGTGTCCAAGTTTTTGTAGTATGGCTTTTCCTGGGACTGCACGAGATTTAAGAGGAATAGCCGAGGCAGCGGAGAGACCAGCTGCCTATACAAAGTGAAAATGTAGTTTCCATCAACCTCACTCGTGCTGCGCGCAATGTAATATCAGAGAACAACGCCGTTCGCGGGCAGAGTAGTGAGTGAAACCATTCCATTCGGAAAGGGTGTGATGTTAATAACGTTTATTTTCCTTATGTGTTTAATTTATACAAAAATATTTACTACCATTGTACTAAGGTTGGCAATACCTAAAGTCTTCAGACATTTTTAGATTATTTTCCCAGTGATTCATTTGTAAATTGGTAGGTGCCGGAACAAAAAGTGAGCCGTTAAGGGGGTGACCTGGGAGGCTATGAGGTAGACTACCTGAATGCATATAAAATATATATATTATAATAAAGGATTGCATGCATTATCATTGCTTTTGTGTACTGACATGGAGCAGTAGAGTAGAGAGAGAGGCGCTTGCAGAAGTTGCGCGCACACACAGATGGGACATTTTTTTTTGCCTGGAAGAAAATGTTACCTTTATAAACGCATTTCATGCAATTCTACATACTTTTAGATGCTTGGAGACTTTAGCAGAATATGTTTAATAACTCACAAATTATCTAAATGACAGGTTATACTTTGACACTGACTAACGGAGAATCTGAGATCAATAAACACGACCTTGTCTTGAATCCATCAATAGTCCAGGCCAAGTCCAGGCCATATTGTACAATATGAGGAGGAAGTTATAGTCCTAAAAAAAGCTTTCCAGTTTCACTGACTCACCCAATGATGGCCATCCCACCTTTCGGCGATGACCGGATGCGCTCGTGCCAGAAGCTTTTTAAAAATGCTGTTCGCTCAATTGGTCTATTTGGAAGTTGATAGCTTCGTAGCCTACAGACAGGCTACTGATCTCTTTTCAACAGGATCTGTGTTTTCCCGCGATTTTTATTTGAAATGACGCGAAAGGCCTGTTTTGGCTACATGCTGTTCGCTGACAGATTTGCCGCGCCTTCATGACTGTACCATGCCCTGTGATTGGGCTACAGACAATCCAAAGCTAGCCAATTAACAAAAACAAGTTTAGGCCTACTCCAGGTGTATTATTCGGAATTATTTAATTTATTTCTAAACAGACAGCAGCAATTCTATAACTTTGGCAAATGTATTTCAATTAATAAAGGATGCTGCGGCACCTCCATCACGCTTCCCGCGACTATGATTCTATAAGAAAATACATGATGACGAGCAACGCTTGCATGCTCATGTCTATCAGAGCAGGGAGCGAGAGAGCTCATAGAAAGTGAATCCCATTCTAGTTCTGTGATAGTTACAGGCGCGCTTCTCGTTGGTCTATATAGGCTAATATATTCCGCAAACCATTTACTCGGGCCAGTACAATATAATACATTTTTAGAATATCAGGCACTGTTTTCACATTACGTTTTTTAAGGGGCAGCCAGGAGAATTAAAGAGGAGTCAACTTGAATTAACTCTGGTTGCTTTTATTACAATTTTTACATTGCAACATAGACACTTATTTTTCATGCCACGAGAGGCACTGTAAAATAACAATTAGTGGGTTCTGAGTGCTTCTCCCCTATATGCACATTGGCCACAAAATGAGGTGGAAAATGAGCTGCACTTCCTACCCTCCTGCCAAATGTACGACCATTTTAGAGACACATATTTCCCTCAGATTACACAGACCCACAAGGAATTCGAAAAACAAATCCAATGTTGATAAACTCCCATATCTATTGGGTGAAATAACACAGTGTGCCATCACAGCAGCAAGATATGTGACCTGTTGCCACAAGAAAAGGCCAACCAGTGAAGACCAAACATCAGTGTAAATTTATGGATTGATGTCGCTTCACATTAAGTGCATGTATCATTACTATTGCTCCTATCTAACCAGTGAACGTGTGGCCTTGACCTTCCTGTCAATGCCTGTCGTCAGTTTTTTGGTATTTCTTACTGTCTGCAGGTATGCTTTACTGTATTTTAGTTATTTTCTAAAACACAAAGCATTTATACTATGACCTTGTGCATTGAGTCCGAAGATTCTGAGACAATTGAATGTCCTGTCAATGCCTGTCATCACTGTTTGATAGCTTTTACTGCAGATAACAAACAACCAAGTCAACCTGAAGGGTGGGTGTTCGTGTGCCGTTCTTCTGGGTTGCTATGTGAAGTTGGTTACACGTCATTGCGCAACAGAACAATAAACATTTCTTCACTTACTTATCTACTAAATCATATCACTTATATTAACATGTAGTGACATTAATTGAGTATTTTTTAAATGGACTTGTAACCATTGTGTAGCATTTTGACTGTGTTCCTGAGAATCACCTGGTCCCAGCTGTCTGTACAGTATAATGTGCACCTAAAGTAGCTGTCTATATCTCACTTTCTACAACATGTTTCCATTTAGCTCCAACATCTCTCTGCATGCAAAACCACTGGAATAACAGCACAGTAGTAACACCTGTCTGCCTCTCCTTCTCCTGCTGCTGCTTTGTCTGTATGGAAATATTACATCCACTGTGTTCCCAACCAACTACTCCCAGTCCCTGCATGAACATCCACAAGATGCAATTCCTCCCCTATCAACCAACCACATATCCGACCAACACAATAACAACACCTGCCTCCCTGATCTCAAAACCCAGAACCAAATCTTGCAGACGTTGGGAGTGCGCGACTACTGCCTCCCCATGGAAACTCTGCAGGCAGGGCGTCTGTTTACCAGTCTCATCTTCTCATCCTCTATCTTTTGGTTCTGTAAATGTTTTCTTCTTAAAACTGCTCCCATGATTATTCCTCTATGATGGTGTTCTGCATGCTGTGAATCTGCATAGCCCTTGACAGGGGTTCACCTAGGGGTCATGATAGGGACTGTACCAAATGTTTGATGTATTATAATAATTGATTATGCTTATCATTTACATTTACATTTAAGTCATTTAGCAGACGCTCTTATCCAGAGCGACTTACAAATTGGAAAGTTCATACATATTCATCCTGGTCCCCCCGTGGGGAATGAACCCACAACCCTGGCGTTGCAAGCGCCATGCTCTACCAACTGAGCCACACGGGACTGTGGTCCCGTGTGTTGTATTAATAACATTAATTATGTTGTATTAATAGAAGGGGAGGGGTTATAAGACCCCTCCCTCCTTACATTTATAGGGTCCTAGACTACAGATTAACAATATATATTCATTATAGAGGTTTAGTATTGCTCCACAGTTGTTTTCTGGTCTCTCTGCCTCTTATAAAGAGACCCCTCTGAGAAACGTGTGACTGAGACAGAACTCTGCAGGGGAGTGTAAGAGATAAGTTAGACATTCCACTATAAATCAACTTGGACATTTACTGATAAGCTTTCAAATGACACACTAGAAGCCTTGTTTATATAGCTTTGTAGGCATGGTTTTGGTCTCATGAGTAAAAGACAATGGAGGAGGCAGTGACATCACTAGGGCTGGAATTCGGGTTTAATAAAACAACTTGGGACCTTTTCTTTGATGCAGAACTTACTCGGAAACCTGCGTTATGTTCCTGTTGTCAACTTCTGTCTGCAATTGCATTAATAAAGGTTTTTGAAGGATTTAATTAAAGATATTGTCATGATGCCAATTTCACCAAATGAGCCAATGATTGACAAGGAACAAGGAAACTAACACCAACTATGTCATATTTCACTGTGCTACAGGCTACTGCTGTATAAATACACTATTGTTGATCTGTGTTACTTCCTCTACACTGAATGAATTTAGTCAACAATCAACATGTTCTGCGTTCATTCATAAGACTGCGGTGTATTCACTCGGAAGCAAACAGCCAAAACAAGGAGGGATTCATCTAAACTTGTCCAATAAGAAACACTTGTTTTCGTTCCAAAATATTTTACTACAGTGTGCACTAATGAATACACCCCTGCTGTAATATGACCCAAATATAGAGTTTGGACCTAGTTTCCTTTAAAGGTTTGTGGGGTTCAGTCCGAGTATAGCAGGACAATCTCTCCCCCTACTGTAGGTCTGTGTGAACTGCTTGCTCTCCTGGACTGTCCTCAACCACTGTTATCGTTATACCACTCTAGGGCTAGGGCCAGTTTCCCAGATACAGTCACAGGTTAAACCTAGTCCAGGTCAAAAAAGCATTCTCCATGGAGATTCTGTATTGAAAGAGCTATTTAGTCCAGGACTAGGCTTATTCTGTGTCTGGGAAACCGACCCATTGAGAATAAAACCCTGATACATTTAAATGTCAGACACCACGACCACAGATGTCAAAGAAGTATAATCATTTTAATGTATAAAATGTAAACTGATGTAAAACATGACCAAGGTTTACAACCGGGGCAACTGGTGGACCGCGGTTTCCTTTTGAAGGCCTTCGGATCAATTTCAACAAAATGTTTTTTTATTTTTAGGAAGTCAGTAGGGGTCTCAAATTGCTGTTGTGAGTTAGAATAGTAGAACACACAAAGTGCAATTTCAAAATGTGGTTGTGCATCAGTTTCTCTCTTATGTCAATCACTGATAGTCAGTCAATTAGCCCATGTCAGCAAATTTTATTTTTTAGATGGCTATCTTAGCTGGACCCTAAACTATCTAAACTAGTTAACATGGTCAAATTACCGGCCCTGGGGTCCCCAGTGATTTTTGTTAGTCAATCACTCTGATATAATATTAAAAACTGCAAACATTTTTCTCTAAAATGTGTAGAAATGCAGGAAATTAGTTATGTGGGGCAGCAGTTGCTTGCTTGGGGGTCTGCATGATGAGTAAATGTTTTGTGTCCCCCACCCCCATCAAAGTTGCCCTTCACTGTTTTAAACAACAACACTGAATTACACTAGAATGCCCCACTTCACAGACAGATACAGCAACACCGAATTACACTAGAATGCCCCACTTCACAGACAGATACAGCAACACTGAATTACACTAGAATGCCCCACTTCACAGACAGATACAGCAACACTGAATTACACTAGAATGCCCCACTTCACAGACAGATACAGCAACACTGAATTACACTAGAATGCCCCACTTCACAGACAGATACAGCAACACTGAATTACACTAGAATGCCCCACTTCACAGACAGATACAGCAACACTGAATTACACTAGAATGCCCCACTTCACAGACAGATACAGCAACACTGAATTACACTAGAATGCCCCACTTCACAGACAGATACAGCAACACTGAATTACACTAGAATGCCCCACTTCACAGACAGATACAGCAACACTGAATTACACTAGAATGCCCCACTTCACAGACAGATACAGCAACACTGAATTACACTAGAATGCCCCACTTCACAGACAGATACAGCAACACTGAATTACACTAGAATGCCCCACTTCACAGACAGATACAGCAACACTGAATTACACTAGAATGCCCCACTTCACAGACAGATACAGCAACACTGAATTACACTAGAATGCCCCACTTCACAGACAGATACAGCAACACCGAATTACACTATAATGCCCCACTTCACAGACAGATACAGTAACCGTCTGAGCGGTTGGCTTCTGAGTCCTCACCCGCTACGGACTTATACCGACCCTACTTTGGTCTGAGCCACTACAGGCGGTCCGGCAAGAACCAGGCAGATGTGTTCACATCCAGAGTTTTGTCCTCGGGTTTAATTCACACATTACCACACACATAGAAGAAGTGATCTTTGTGATACCTAGGATGGACTTGAGGTTCTAAAGGTATTAAACACATACGCATGACAGTATTAATATAGACACATGACAGTACATGCAATAGAAATATATAACAGGAATGAAAAGGAGATTCACATAGCAGCATATACACATCAGCATATGTATATCACAGGAGGTTGGTGGCACCTTAATTGGGGAGAACGGCCTGGTGGTAATGATTGGAGCGGAATCAGTGGAATGGTATCAAATACCTCAAACACATGGTTTGATGCTATTCCATTAGCTCCGTTCCAGACATTGTTATGAGCCGTCCTCCCCTCAGCAGCCTCCACTGATGGAGAGAGAGACAGACTGACTAATTACTTTGACAGGCTAGCTGTATGGTCCTCTCTCCAGCCTGGTGGGGATCTTATCTGTGTCTGGTGCCACCCAGTTGTACATCTTACTGTGCATGCTAGAGCTCAGAGGACCATCTCCAAGACTTCTAGCAGGTTCTAGAACGCACCATGTCAGAACAGTAGAGGCTATACAAATAACCATCTCCAAATAACAGCTACTGTACAAATAAATACTCATGCAATTAATTAAGGCAATGCTGGCACTTTGTGCATGTTGTTTATGTTGTCTATCTAAAATATACACAAACCTGCAAAATAACAGTACTATTACAATACAGTTACACTTGTAGGAAAGTAGCAACAAGTACTATTAGTAACTAAGCATCGTTTAGCAGCACTAACACCCCAACTGTAGACCCCACAACTCACACTTTCTTAGATCCATGCACAATCTTCCTAGTAAACACAATCAATTTGGTCACCAGCCAAAACTCGCGCCTTCTTCTTCTGACGAATAGGACACTCTGACCTGGGGTGGGAGGGTCAGAGTCCAAATGTCCATTCGCGCACGCTGATTGGTGAAAACCAGAAGGCTATGATAAAAGACAGGGGAGAAATCAACTTAACTGAACTGTGTGGATAGTCACGTGCACAGGCATCGGTTTAAAACATGACAAAGGCCATAAAACATTACCAAGATTTTAAACAATGTAGCAATATCATAGAATTACAGTAGAATGCCATAGCACACTTCACGGACTGACGGACAGACTGTTAAATGACGGGCAAGGAATCTCTTAAAATCACTAGCGGGGTGTGGATAAAATCACTGGGGAAGCCAAGCCCAAAATAAAAGCCATTTTACAGCCTGTGTTGTTTGTTCTTTAACCTGTTACTTCATATGCCTTGTGGCCGTGATATATAGGCCTAAAAGCCGAGACAATAAGAAGACACAGTGGCAGAATGTCCGTTGACTTCCCTTGCCTTCAATGCTAAGGGCGGCTCCAATGTCATACTCGTTTGGACCAGACAGCATCAGACAGATGGCGTACATGTAGAGAGACAGAGGGGCTCTGTTTTGCTCACTCGGACACTTTCTCCTGTGAGATACCTTCAGCCTCTTGCGAATTGAAGGAAAATTATGAAACAGAGACAAAAAAAAAATATTGGTACATTTTTGGGGGAAGCATGCCTTCCCTTGGCATCTATGAATACACACCTCTGTGAAAAAGCAAATGAATAATGAAACGATCAATGGAAATAAACATTTGAAAGATCAGATATGGAAGTCAGAATCAAAGCAGTTCTTTGCTTGAGAGTGAGTGGGATATCTGTTACAGACAGGTAGTAGATGTAGTATGGTCCTGGTCAACATTAGTGCACTATATAGGGAATATAGTATGCCATTTGGAACATTTGGGTAACTTTAACAAAATTCCCCAGTTTACCAGAAATCCTGGTTGGAAGATACCTGGAATTGAGAGGGAATAAGGTGGACATCTGGTAATCCTCAAACCAGGGAATTTTGTAACCCTACTATTGTTATTCTTTAAGGTCATACGGTTCATCCACAAATCCAGGGAACTAAGGGAAACTTAGCCAGCAGATATGGCCGCTTGCTTACAGCTGCACTATGGTGCGACAGGCTTCCTGGTTAGATCAAGACACCGCAGAGTCGATGGGAGATATGGCTCAGAAAACATACCTCAACCCAAGGATGAAAAAATGCCTTGTACTCCGAAATATACCATCGGTTACACCGAGAAGATTGAACGACTTCTAGTTTTCCGGAAAACTGCCCATTTTTTTTGTCCTTATGCCATTTTGGAATGTCAGTGTCAGCCTATCAGCTACTTTGTTGTTTTGTATTTGTATTTATTATGGATCCATATTAGATCTGCCAAGGCAGCAGCTACTCTTCCTGGGGTCTAAACATATTAAAGCACTTACATCACATATAAAACAAAAGATAAAACAGTACATCATATAACATTATTAAACCACTACATATCTACAATACAAAATGTTTAATACCACCATATAACAATATCACACTGTGTGCGTATGCATGAGTCTGTACTTTGTGTGTGTCTCTTCACAGTCCCCGTTGTTCCGTAAGGTGTATTTTTACAATTTTTTTTATCTGATTCCACTTCTTGCATCAGTTACCTGATGTGGAATAGAGTTCCATGTAGTCATGGCTCTATGTAGTACTGTGCGCCTCCCATAGTCTGTTCTGGACTTGGTGACTGTGAAGAGACCTTTGGTGGCATGTCTTGTGGGGTATGCATGGGTGTCTGAGCTGTGTGCTAGTATTTTAAACAGACAGCTCGGTACATGCAGCTTGTCAACTCCTCTTACAAAAACAAGTAGTGATGAAGTCAATTTCTCTTCCACTTTGAGCCAGGAGAGATTGACATGCATGTCATTAATATTAGCTGTCCGTTTACTTATAAGGGCCAGCCGTGCTGCCCTGTTCTGAGCCAACTGCAATTTTCCCAAGTCCCTCTTTGTGGCACCTGACCACACTACTGAACAGTAAGTCTAGGTGCGACAAAACTAGGACCTGTTCAAAGCAATGGGCCGGAGTTGGCGCAAGTGAATGTTCTGTTTGAATCAGATGGCGTGTCGAGTGGAGATGAGTAAGAATAATTGGATTACAGTGGTGAACACAAAAGGAAAAAAGAGAAGTAAAGTGGTGGTGGAATCTAGTAAATCCAACCATAGTTCTGATTCGTTTTTGGTCAGGACTTTGGATGTTGGATTTGATGTTACCTGGGAGATCAGTTTGAAGTCTATAAAAATCGTGGATGCGTTGGATAAGGTGGCGTTCGGTGAGAGTAACAAGAAATTGGCTTATTTTGGTTTCTAGAAGATATAGGTTGGAAATGTGTTGTGTGAGGATCTTCAATGCAGGGAACCTATCAAGGGTGTCATCTCTGGGGTGATGCTAGAAGCGAATGCGAAGGATATACGTGACGAATTGGATCAACTGGTTTGTGCACACCCAATGACCCTAGCGTTTATTTTCATTGGTTATCAACTGCACAGCACAAACAGGAAATCTGAGAAAACAGGCATCGTTGTGAATGTGGTGTGTTTGAGGGCTCTGGGATTTTACAGCAGTGGCATTACAAGGAATCCCGTCGATGAATGCTTTCTCCTCTCAGGCCCCAGCGAGAGGGATATGATTTGAATGGTGACTGATGGAGTGGGATGTTTTTTTAATACATTTTTTGTATGATGTATGGGTTTCTTGCCCCTCCCCTTTCCCGTATCAGTAACCCTTACAGTAGGTGGCGGCAAAACACCAGTAGGTTTTAGTCTGCCATAAAAGCTCAAAGAAGATTAAGGAACACAACGTGCCATGCCACGAAGGCTTCTGGGGCTAATGCTAGTTAGGATCAGGACAAAAACAGCAGTTTACTTAAAAACCATCAGTCGTACCATCTACTCAGTGTAACAGTTGGGATAATAGGACAATTCGAAGTAGAACGCATTTATAATCTCTAGACTGAAGTACATTTTGGGAGCCATATCTTGCGCCAGCTCTGCAGTGTCTTAATCTACACAGGAAGCCTGTCCGACCCTAGTGCAGCAGTAAGCAAGTAGGGTCAAATCTGCTGGTTGAGGGAAACTCTACTACAGAAACATAAAAGCCAAAAGTCACTCAGCTTTCTTACCTTGATAGTATCTGCCGTTTCGTCACAAGTTCGACTGTCTGCCTCAAGGACCTCCAGTTTGTTCTGTAGAACCTTCAGCACAGACTCCTGGAATGAAACAGGAAAATGCTAAAATATATCAGTTTACTGAGAATACATTTTCTCTAAAGGGCAGCAGCACTAAGCAGTGGTGTGTAATAATTGTTACTTTTTTAGGAAAAAACTAAATGTCATGGTCATTTATTCTATTGGGACATAAATGTTTCGACAGAAAAGTTCATTTCTCCCCATGCAGACTGCAGAGGACACCTGCTGATGCTTTCTCCTTCGAGTAGGCCTCACAGAGGTTCTTCAAAGCCCGGTTGAGGGGTGCATCACTGAGTTTTGATCTTTTCCTACAGACTGGACATTCCTTCACTTCTTTCTCCCTCCAGTAGCCATGTATACAGTCCATACAGAATCTGTGGCTACACAACAGGATGACTGGGTCTCTGAAGATGTCTCGGCATACGGGACAGGTGAGGTCCTCCTCTGGAAGAGAAGATGTGGTGGCCATTTTCCCCCTCAAAAAGTAGGGTACTAGGGGGTAGCTAGCCCCCCCCCCCCCCCTAAGAACAATATCTAATTGCTGACACAAAAAAGTGTGAAGGTCATGGATGAAGGTCATGCTTTAGGCGAATAAACTATAAAGGGAAATAAATGGCTAAAGTTTACAATTTTTTTTGTTATTTCATGAAATGTTGTTTTTAGAAAAGGGGCTTTTTTTTAAGTACCGGGGTAACTGCAGTCTTTAAATCCCAGCAGTCTTAAAATGATATTCAGGAGCCAAAAGGTTTTCAATAGTTATTTTTAATTCATAAAAAGAGTAATATTAATTGGAATACAAAATTGGAATGGAATATAACTAATAACATTTAATAACAATAACTTAACTAATTACTTCAGTGTGACATTTATGTGGCAACTATCTTATGCTCTGCTATTGCACGATTCTAATTTGTACATAAGTCACAAATAAAGCTGTCCCCAGTAAAATTGGAGCACCACTCATGAGCCCACGTCCTACACTGCTCACACCTAATCCAGTCCCCAGCTGTGACTGAAAACAGGGGGAGAGATGCCAATTGAAAAGCTCTCTCTTCAAAACGTATCGAGATATCTAGCTATATGACATAAAATGCTGTGTAAAATAGCTAAAAGGCTATAAAGTAACATTAGCTGTAAAGCTCAGTCACTAGTGGAAACATTTATCACTGCAATTAAGTTACGTTATCTTTTTAATGTATTTTACCTCAGACGATCTGGTAGTAAGGTTGCTAGCTAGCACTCCTAACAGCTTATTATAACTAGCTAGCTGGCTAGCATTTACTGCTAGTGAAGTTGCTAGCTAGCAAGTTAGCATAAACTAGCACTAACTTGGCTAGTCATTGTTTAAATGACAGATAGAAAAACATGCATAACCATAAAGGGGTAACTAGGCCCAGGGGCCAGTAACCCCCTAGTAAAAGGGGGGGGGGGGGGCGAGTTGCCCCCAACACACTCATGCAACATATTACTACTTTACTCAAAATGAATCTACATTTTTCTCTCTAAACAAATGGATTATTTATCTTAAGGCTTTCCTACTTGTATATTTAAAAAACAATTATAGATCTAACTTTATTGGAATATATCTACAACAATTTCATCAACTTACCACAAAATCGTTTTGTTGAAATGTCTCAAAGTTGTGATGAAACAGAGGAAATTTTTGTAGAGCAAGAGCAGTGGCAGCCAAGGAAAAAGTGTTGGGGAAATAATTTGGTGACGTCTTGTGGTCTTAATGTGAACTACAGGGTGGAGGCCAGTTACCACAGGGGGCTAGTTACCCCCTACTACCCTACAGGCAAACTTTCAGGTGAGTTTCGCTGCTAATTCAAAAAGGACTGGCTTGCTGTTTAGTTATTGTTTGTTGACGTATTGTTTGTAACACATGAAACATATTGAGTAACATAATGAAGTGAACTTTCTTCTTTGCTGTGAAGGCAAGCGGGCTGTGTTGTTATTGTGGCTCTTCTATAATATTATCGCCATCCACAAACAAACAGAGATGTTACCGCTCTTTCTATCTGTCACTTATCGCTGTGATGCATGCAAAAATAACTAAGTAGTTCCGGGTCACATATTTTTGGAATCCTTCAGAATAAGAGTCCTGTCCTGTATACTTTGTAAATTAATAATTAGGGCAGAACGGGGTATGGTAGTAAGTGCCAGGCACACCGGTTGGAGTGTGTCAAAAACTGTAACGCTACTAGGATTTTCACGCTCAACAGTTTCCCGTGTGTATCAAGAATGGTCCACCACCCAAAGGACATCCAGCCAACTTAAAACAACTGTAGGAAGCATTGGAGTCAGCATCCCTGTGGAATGCATTCGCCACCTTGTAGAGTCCATCTCCTGACGAATTGAGACTGTTCTGAGGGCAAAAGGGGGTGCAACATTAGGAAGGTGCTTCTAATGTTTTTTACACTCAGTGTGTATTATCCATGTCCCTGTTCAGCCACGACTCAGAGGAGAAACATACAATTCTTCAGGTCCGGTTGATAGGATAGTCTTAAACGGAGCTCGTCCAATTCGTTTTCCAGTGATTGTACGTTTGCCAATAAAAAAGGAGGGTAGAGGCAGTTTATGCACTTGCTGAAGTAGTTTGGTCAGGGTGCCCGCACGTCGGCCTCTCTTATGCCGCCTTTTTATTTTACGAGTCTCTGGGATTAGGGCCTGGTCCTGGGTGAGCAGCAGTAGTGGTGCGTGGGTAAAATAACTGGGGAAGCCAATCCAGAAAAAAAAGCCATATTACAACCTATGTGTTGTGATAATAGGGTGCAGGCCAGGCAGTTGTTAGCCAGCCTGCCAGCTTAGTGGAGTCTGCCACTAGCACAGTCAGTGTAGTCAGCTCAGCTATCCCCATTGAGACTGTGTCTGTGCCTCGATCTAGGTTAGGCAAATCTAAACATGGCGGTGTTCACCGTAGCAATCTCACTGGAATAAAGACCTCCTCCATTCCTGTCATTATTGAAAGAGATTGAGATATCTCACATCTCAAAATAGGGCTACTTAATGTTAGATCCCTCAAGATAGTTATAGTCAATGTACTAATCACTGATCATAATCTTGATGTGATTGGCCTGACTGAAACATGGCTTAAGCCTGATGAATTTACTGTGTTAAATGAGGCCTCACCTCCTGGTTACACTAGTGACCATATCCCCTGGGCATCCCGCAAAGGCAGAGGTGTTGCTAACATTTATGATAGCACAATTCTTTTTCTTTTTTTAAATACAGCGTTTTCGTCTTTAGTCATGAAACCTACACAACCTACTCACTTTTTATAGCTACTGTTTACAGGCCTCCTGGGCCAAATACAGCGTTCCTCACTGAGTTCCCTGAATTCCTATCGGACTTGTAGTCATGGCATATAATATTCACATTTTTGGTGACTTTAATATTCACATGGAAAAGTCACTCCAAAAGGCTTTCGGAGCCATCATCGACTCAGTGGGTATTGTCCAACATGTCTCCGGACCTACTCACTGCCACAGTCATACTCTGGACCTAGTTTTGTCCCGTGGAATAAATATTGTGACTCATAATGTTTTTCCTCATAATCCTGGACTATGGGACCACCATTTTATTACGTTTGCAATCGCAACAAATAATCTGCTTCGACCCCAACCAAGGATCATCAAAAGCCGTGCTATAAATTCTTGGACAACCCAAAGATTCCTAGATGCCCTTCCAGACTCCCTCCACCTACCCAAGGATGTCAGAGGACAACAATCAGTTAACCACCTAACCGAGGAACTAAATTTAACCTTGCTTAATACCTTAATACCCTAGATGCAGTTGCACCCCTAAAAACAAAAAACATTTGTCATAAGAAACTAGCTCCCAGGTATACAAAAAATACCCGAGCTCTGAAGCAAGCTTCCAGAAAATTAGAACGGAAATGGCGCTCCACCAAACTGGAAGTCTTACGACTAGCTTGGAAAGACAGTACCGTGCAATATCGAAGAGCCCTCACGGCTGCTCGATCATCCTATTTTTCCAACTTAATTGAGGAGTGTAAGAACAATCCAAAATGTATTTTTGATACTGTCGCAAAGCTAACTAAAAATCAGCATTCCCCAAGAGAGGATGGCTTTCACTTCAGCAGTGATAAATTCATGAACGTCTTTGATGAAAAGATCATGATCATTAGAAAGCAAATTATGGACTCCTCTTTAAATCTGCGTATTTCTCAAAAACTCTGTTTTCCTGAGTCTTGACGGCTTATGTGTTTTATAAAACTGCAATGTTTCAAGTTTTTTTTCTTTCTTTACATATATACAGTCCACAGCACCAGCCCTCGATGCATGTCCACCTCCTCCAAAACCCCTGCAGCTTCCTCCGGAGGTATTGATGTAAAAAACCTGAAAAGGGTTTTCATGAAACATGCTCTGTGTAACAGTACTTTTCTCAAACTGCAGCACAGAAAAGGGAGAGAAACGCTCCACCTGCCACCTCTGTCAGGCCACCCATGGCATCTCTCTCAGGTACTTCATCATCGTTGTTTCTCTCTCTCTGTTGTATTAATTACTATTGTTGCTGCGGTACTTCTACATTTTGCAAAACCATGTTATTCAATTTGATGTGTCTTTTGTTTTATTTTCAAATAAAAGAAGACGCCACCTGCTGTGCTCACTGCGGGGAGCGTGACCCACCTGCAAGCTCCCCACAGGAGTGTGAGTCTGAGGTGCCATGGTGTGCTGTGACGTCTGCCAGTACTGGTTCCACCGCAGGTGTGTGCTGTGACTTCTGCCAGTACTGGTTCCACTGCAGGTGTGTGCTGTGACGTCTGGCAGTACTGGTTCCACTGCAGGTGTGTGCTGTGACTTCTGCCAGCACTGGTTCCACTGCAGGTGTGTGCTGTGACTTCTGCCAGTACTGGTTCCAGTGCAGGTGTGTGCTGTGACTTCTGCCAGTACTGGTTCCAGTGCAGGTGTGTGCTGTGACTTCTGCCAGTACTGGTTCCAGTGCAGCTGTGTGCTGTGACTTCTGCCAGTACTGGTTCCACTGCAGGTGTGTGCAGTGACGGTGGAGCTGGATTTTAATTGTGATTTCTGTGACAATTTAGGGATGGAGGTCGAGATTTAATTGTTTGTTTTGTTTGTTTTCATATGAAATTATTTATTTGTTTAAAAAAAGACATGTCTAAAATATTATATATATTTTATTAACCCATCTTGTGTATTTCTTCCTTTACTTTCCATGTGCAGCTCTGCAAAACAAACTCCAACAGCATTGTTTATGTGAATGCACATGACTGAAATTAAAGTTGTATCTATTTAAACTCATGTATATTTTAGTATTAAACTGTATCTACTTTCTCAAAACATAAAGATTAATCTGTAAAACAAATGTTGAGACATTATTTGGTTACAACACTGAATATGTTGGTGAAGAACCATGTTTTAAGAGTCCACAGGAGGGCGCACCGAGCTACGCAATGGAAAGTTGACATGCAAGTCATTTCTTCTTTTACGGGAAAGTTAGCCAACTCGTCAGCTATCTAGTCAACACTTCGGATACGAGGTTGATTTCTCATTTTTGAACAAAATTAAACTGATATCTTGTAATTGAACAAAATAGTAAGGTGCCGATAATACAGGACGTAATTTATTTGCTAAGCCGTTTATCAAAAAGCTGACAGTAGTAGTATTAACCCTGAAATGTCAAACATGCTAATTGTTGACGCGTTAGCGAACATTTTTACGACACTAATAATCACCAAACTTTTATGGCATGATAACGCTGTTGAATATGGCGATAATACAGGGTTCCAAGCTAATAATAAAAGTAATAATAAATACACAATGAGTACCAATAACTTGGCTATATGAACGGGGTACAAGTACAGAGTCGATGTGCAGGGGTACCAAGTAATTGAGATAGATATGTACAGTACCAGTTAAAAGTTTGGACACCTACTCGTTCAAGGGTTTTTCTTTATTTGTACTATTTTCTACATTGTAGAATAATAGTGAAGACATCAACACTATGAAATAAAACATGGAATCATGTAGTAACCAAAAAAGTGTTAAACAAATCAAAATATATTTTATATTTGAGATTCTTCAAAGTAGCCACCCTTTGCTTTTGACAGCTTTGCACACGCTTGGCATTCTCTCAACCAGCTTCATGAGGTTGTCACCTGGAATGCATTTCAATCAACAGGTGTGCCTTAAAAGTGAATTGGTGGAATTTATTTTCTTATTAATGCGTTTGAGCCAATCAGTTGAAGTTGTGACAAGGTAGGGGTGGTATACAGAAGATAGCCCTATTTAGTAAAATACCAAGTCCATATTATGGCAAGAACAGCTCAAATAAGCAAAGAGAAACAACAGTCCATCATTACTTTAAGACATGAAGGTCAGTCAATCCAGAAAATTTTACGAACTGAAAGTTTCTTTAAGTGCAGTCTCAAAATCCATCAAGCACTATAATGAAACTGGCTCTCATGAGGACCACCACAGAGAAGGAAGACCCAGTGTTACCTCTGCTTCAGAGGATAAGTTCATTAGAGTTAACAGCCTCAGAAATTGCAGCCCAAATAAATGCTTCACAGAGTTCAAGTAACAGAATTATCTCAACATCAACTGTTCAGAGGAGACTGAGTGAATCAGGCCTTCATGGTCAAATTGCTGCAAAGAAACCACTACCAAAGGACACCAATAAGAAGAAGAGACTTGCTTGGGCCAAAAAACATGAGAAGTGGACATTAAACCAGTGGAAATCGGTCCTTTTGTCCACATTTGAGATTATTGCTTGCAACCTCTGTGTCTTTGTGAGACGCAGAGTATGTGAACGGATGATGTCCGCATGTGTGGTTCCCACTGTGAAGCATGGAGGAGGAGGTGTGATGGTGCTTTGCTGGTGACAATGTCTGTGATTTATATATATATATTTTGATTTGTTTAACACTTTTTTGGTTACTACATGATTCCATATGTTTTATTTCATAGTGTTGATGTCTTCTACAATATAGAAAATAGTACAAATAAAGAAAAACCCTTCAATGAGTGTCAACTTTTTTTCTTTTTTTTTTGTCATTTAGCAGACGCTCTTATCCAGAGCGACTTACAGTAGAGTGCATACATTTTATTACATTTTTTTTGTTTTGTTTTTTACATACTGAGACAAGGATATCCCTACCGGCCAAACCCTCCCTAACCCGGACGACGCTATGCCAATTGTGCGTCGCCCCACGGATCTCCCGGTTGCGGCCGGCTGCGACAGAGCCTGGGCGCGAACCCAGCCCAGCCTGGGCGTGAACCCAGAGACTCTGGTGGCGCAGCTAGCACTGCGATGCAGTGCCCTAGACCACTGCGCCACCCGGGAGATACAACTTTTGACTGGTACTATACATAACAAGGACAGATAAACAGTAGCAGCAGCGTATGTAATGAGCAAAAAAAGTTTGTGGAAAAGGGTCAATGCAGATAGTTAAATACTTAAAACCAAATAGCTACCCAGTGTCACGACCGTCGTAAGAAGCGGACCAAAGCGCAGCGTGGTTTGAATACATTCTTCCTGACGGGCGGCGCTGGACAGACGGGCAGCTCAGGCGGCGCTGGACAGACGGGCAGCTCAGGCGCCGCTGGACAGACGGGCAGCTCAGGCGGCGCTGGACAGACGGGCAGCTCAGGCGGCGCTGGACAGACGGGCAGCTCAGGCGGCGCTGGACAGACGGGCAGCTCAGGCGGCGTTGGCTCTGGCGGCTCCTGACTGACGGACGGCTCTGGCGGCTCCTGACTGACGGACGGCTCTGGCGGCTCAGGAAAGACGGGCGGCGCTGGACAGACAAGCAGCTCAGGCGGCGCTGGACAGACGGGCAGCTCAGGCGGCGCTGGACAGACGGGCAGCTATATAATGAAGAACACTTAAACAAAAAACAACAAAACTAATAAGACGAAGGTGACCGCTATATAAACACTGTGCTAACATGCAACATAACATAGACAATCACCCACAACCCACAATGACAAAACAGGCTACCTAAATATGGTTCCCAATCAGAGACAACGACTAACACCTGCCTCTGATTGAGAACCATATCAGGCCAAACACAGAAACAGACAAACTAGACACACAACATAGAATGCCCACTCAGATCACACCCTGACC
The DNA here is from genome assembly GCF_045679555.1 of Salvelinus alpinus. NCBI lineage: Eukaryota > Metazoa > Chordata > Actinopteri > Salmoniformes > Salmonidae > Salvelinus > Salvelinus alpinus. Next base: position 37,100,714 of record NC_092109.1, on the reverse strand, counting down.
AAACAAAACATAGAAACATACAAAGCAAACTATGGTCAGGGCGTGACACCCAGACTAATTATTTAGCAGTCTTATTGCTTGGGGTAGAAGCTGTTCAGGGTCCTGTTGGTTCCAGAGTTGGTGCATCGGTACCGCTTGCCATGCGGTAGCAGAGAGAACAGTCTATGACTTGGGTGGCTGGAGTCTTTGACAATTTTTAGGGCCTTCCTCTGACATCGCCTGGTATAGAGGTCCTGGTTGGCAGAGAGCTCGGCCCCAGTGATATACTGGGTCGTATGGACTACCCTCTGTAGCTCCTTGCGGTCAGATGTCAAGCAGTTGTCATACCAAGCAGTGATGCAGCCAGTCAAGATTCTCTCAATGGTGTAGCTGTAGACGTTTTTGAGGATCTGAGCTTTTCAGCCTCCTGAGTGGGAAGAGGCATTGTGGTCCTTTCTTCACAACTGTGTTGGTGTGTGTGGACCATGATAGATCCTTAGTGATGTGGACACCCGCTCCACTACAGCCAAATGGACTATTTGCATCGACCCCCTTATTCTTGTTATTATTTTTTGCACAGGCTCGATGTACACTAACTGGACTCTAACCAGACACTGACACATACTCAATGACAATCCAACACACACACAGACGCATATTGACGCCACAAACACAATTTCCTTCACATGCTGGTAGAAATAAGGTCAAACTGATTTCAGTTTCCCTGCATTAAAATCACCGGTAACTAAAAGAGCCGTTCTGGATGAGAATTTTCTTGTTTGCTTACGGCGCTTTACAGCTCGTTGAGTGCGGCCTGTCAGGGAAATTGCAAGATTATGTTATAATGCTTGTATTGTATTATAATGCTTGTTTTATTCGACAGAATAAAATATTCTGTTAACTATTGTGTGTGTGTGTTCTACTGAGGATGGGCCTCTATGAGAATACTGACAGAGGAGATTTACGATGTCTTTGGGTGATAAAACCTACAGAGCATTCCAGTGAACATGAGTTAATGTTTATGTTCTATAACGTACTAAGGAGAGATGGTTCCAGGTTGGATTAGGAGGGCCAGACACTGGTCTATACAATGAAAACTGTTGACACAGTAGATGCTGTCTGCTATGTATTATAGATATATTTCATACAGATCTTAACCTTGTGACCCATTCTATATATCTGTTGTTCGTCATGTAGGTTGAAAGGAGTGTATCTTGGCTATAAAAGATCTTTGTACTTTTGTTTTATCCCTCTCAACGGATCATTAGAAAATATTGAATCGTTGACAAGTCATTGCTATTGCAAAGCTCTTATTATTAAAGATGTAGTTTAAGTACAACTCTGACTTGTGTGATAAGTTTGTCTCTCCTCATTTGATAATACAGAAATAAACCACCACAGGCCTTAGTGCCAGCATCAGTTTGTGGTGGTAAATAAGACAGCTACGAAAAATATGGATGAAAGAGAGTTTAATAGTACGGTCTACAGCTTATCATGAGGTATTCTAACTCAGGCGAGCAGAACCTTGAGACTTCCTTCATATTAGAGATGGCAGACCAGCTGTTGTTAACAAACACACACACAACCCTTCCCCTGAGCTTCCCCGACGCAACATTTCTGTCCTGCCGATGCAAAGAAGAACCAGCTATACACCGAGTAAACAAAACATTAGGAACACCTGCTCTTTTCATGACAGCCTGACTAGGTGAAAGCTAGGATCCCTTATTGATGTCACTTGTTAAACCCACGACAAGCAGTGTAGATGAAGGAGAGGAGACAGGTTAAGGAAGGATTTTCAAGCCTTGAGACAATTGAAACATGGATTATGTCTTTGAACGAGGTACGGTAGAAGGTTCCAGACGCAGCGGTTTGAGTGTGTGAACAACTGCACCTCTGTTGGGTTTTTCACGCTCAACTGTTTCCTGTGTGTATCAAGAATGGTCCACAACCCAAATTACATCCAGACATCTTTTCGGTTATAGGAAACGATAGCGGAAACATTATATAAAACAAAAAGTTAAGATCAGTGTTAAAAAAAACACAAAACAGCAGAATTGATTAGGAGCTCGTAAAACATTTCTGCTATCCATTCCAGCAACATTCTCTTCTCCTCTCATGGGTTCTCCCTGACCTCTGCCTTGTTCTTGATGACAGAGGAGAAGCGGACCAGTTGAATCTGTCATTAGGTGAATGCACCAATTTGTAAGTCGCTCTGGATAAGAGCGTCTGCTAAATGACTTAAATGTAAATGTAAAATCTCCTTGGCGTTCCCTCCTCTAGCGTCGTCCCACACATATTCAGGTGACAGCAGCTTGGTGGGCTTATTCTTCACCAGGTACCAATTCAGGTGACTCTCCTCCTGCCACAGAGCCTCAACACCCACAGACTTATCCACCTAGAGGGAGGGGGTGGGGAAGAGAGGGGGTGGGGGTTGGGGGGGAGAAGGGGGAATGGAGAGGAGGAGGAAGAGGGAGGGAGGGGGTGGGGACAGAGGGGTGGATATAGGGGGAGAGAGTGAGTGACTGCATGCCTGCCTGCATGCCTGCATCTGTCTGTGCGTACGTGTCGGAATGCATGCCTTTCTGTCTGCATGACTGTCTGTCAGGTATGAATGTGTGAGTGTGCGTTTTGCCTGCCTGCGTGCATGACTGTCTGTCAGGTATGAATGTGTGAGTGTGCGTTTTGCCTGCCTGAGTGCATGACTGTCTGTCAGGTATGAATGTGTGAGTGTGCGTTTTGCCTGCCTGAGTGCATGACTGTCTGTCAGGTATGAATGTGTGAGTGTGCGTTTTGCCTGCGTGCGTGCGTGACTGTCTGTCAGGTATGAATGTGTGAGTGTGCGTTTTGCCTGCCTGCGTGCGTGACTGTCTGTCAGGTATGAATGTGTGAGTGTGCGTTTTGCCTGCCTGAGTGCATGACTGTCTGTCAGGTATGAATGTGTGAGTGTGCGTTTTGCTTGCCTGAGTGCATGACTGTCTGTCAGGTATGAATGTGTGAGTGTGCGTTTTGCCTGCCTGCGTGCATGACTGTCTGTCAGGTATGAATGTGTGAGTGTGCGTTTTGCCTGCCTGAGTGCATGACTGTCTGTCAGGTATGAATGTGTGAGTGTGCGTTTTGCCTGCGTGCGTGCGTGACTGTCTGTCAGGTATGAATGTGTGAGTGTGCGTTTTGCCTGCGTGCGTGCGTGACTGTCTGTCAGGTATGAATGTGTGAGTGTGCGTTTTGCCTGCCTGCGTGCGTGCGTGCGTGCCTACCTCCAGGTGCTCCCTGCACGTCTTGGTCAGCCTATGAACATCCTCCGGCGCTCCTCCGAATATGTTGGCCTGGTAGTAGAAGTCTCCCTGGTCCTGGGGTACAGAGGCTGTGGAGATGGTCCGCCGCTCGTAGGGGTACTGGCTCCGGGGGTACATGTAGAACCTGCAAGATACAAGACAATTTTGTATTGTTACTTTATTTAACCAGGAACATACCCATACTAAGGTTACGGTAAAACTTTATTTGGATAGTCTGTAGAACACCTACAAATGTACTATCAGTAACATTTCAACTAATTATATACTAGCCCTAACTCTGAACTTAGCCCTTACCCTCACCCTAAACATAACCCTTACCCTAACCCTAGCCTCAACCCTTGCTTAGCAACAGATTTTTTGATAGTATGACCATCTGTAGAGTATCAACAGATGGAAAATCTTGTTGCCACTCCGTGTCACATTTTCTGGCCTTTTCTAGACAAAGAATCGATTTCAACTGCCTCTGAGCGATGAGCCCAGCCTAGGAGACTGTATATTAAAGGGGACAGTCTAGCGAATTCAGCAATTGTGGTTCTATCTAGCTGTGAAATAAATTCTCAGACGGATTTAGAGCTCTCAACATGAAAAAATCTGAAATAATTTAGTAGATTTGAAACACAACCACAATTCTCGTGGTCACAGAGGGACGAAAGCTGAAGTGGTAAGGAGTCTGCAGACATTCAAATGGTGTTTCTGTGTCGCTCAGAGGACTCTGGGTAGGAAATGCTCTGTCATCAGTTATATGAAATGGGGACTAAGTTGTACTGTCACTAAATATGATCATATTTGTTTTACAGTTATAAGAAAAGTGAAACCTTAGTAAGTCGTTTATTGTTTGATTGTTACTATAATTAGAAAGCATTTCAGTAATTTCAAGCCCCATTTCCCCACTTTTGTTGGATAGAGAGAAAATCATAAACCCAGCAAAAAAAGAAACATCCTCTCACTGTCAACTGTGTTTATTTTCAGCAAACTTAACATGTGTAAATATTTGTATGAACATAAGATTCAACAACTGAGACATAAACTGAACAAGTTCCACAGACATGTGACTAACAGAATTGTAATAATGTGTCCCTGAACAAAGGGGGGGTCAAAATCAAAAGTAACAGTCAGTATCTGGTGTGGCCACCAGCTGCATTAGGTACTACAGTGCATCTCCTCATGGAGTGCACCAGATTTGCCAGTTCTTGCTGTGAGATGTAACCCCACTCTTCCACCAAAGCACCTGCAAGTTCCCGGACATTTCTGGGGGGAATGGCCCTAGCCCTCACCCTCCGGTCCAACAGGTCCCAGACGTGCTCAATGGGATTGAGATCCGGGCTCTTCGCTGGCCATGGCAGAACACTGACATTCCTGTCTTGCAGGAAATCACGCACAGAACGAGCTGTATGGCTGGTGGCATTGTCATGCTGGAGGGTCATGTCAGGATGAGCCTGCAGGAAGGGTACCACATGAGGGAGGAGGATGTCTTCCCTGTAACGCACAGCTTTGAGCTTGCCTGCAATGACAACAAGCTCAGTCCGATGATGCTGTGACACACCGCCCCAGACCATGACAGACCCTCCACCTCCAAAATGATCCCACTCCAGAGTACAGGCCTCGGTGTAACGCTCATTCCTTCGACGATAAACGCGAATCTGACCATCACTCCTGGTGAGACAAAACCGCGACTCGTCAGTGAAGAGCACTTTTTGCCAGTCCTGTCTGGTCCAGCGACGGTGGGTTTGTGCCCATAGGCGACGTTATTGCCGGTGATGTCTGGTGAGGACCTGCCTTACAACAGGCCTACAAGCCCTCAGTCCAGCCTCTCTCAACCTATTGCGGACAGTCTGAGCACTGATGGAGAGATTGTGCGTTCCTGGTGTAACTCGGGCAGTTGTTGTTGCCATCCTGTGCCTGTCCCGCAGATGTGATGTTCGGATGTACCAATCCTGTGCAGATGTTGTTACACGTGGTTTGCCACTGCGAGGGCGATCAGCTGTCCGTCCTGTCTCCCTGTAGCGCTGTCTTAGGTGTCTCACAGTATGGACATTGCAATTTATTGCCCTGGCCACATCTGCAGTACTCATGCCTCCTTGCAGCATGCCTAAGGCACGTTCATGCAGATACACAGGAACCCTGGGCATCTTTCTTTTGGTGTTTTTCAGAGTCAGTAGAAAGGCCTCTTTAGTGTCCTAAGTTTTCATAACTGTGACCTTAATTACCTACCGTCTGTAAGCTGTTAGTGTCTTAACGACCGTTCCACAGTTGCATGTTCATTAATTGTTTATGGTTCATTGAACAAGCATGGGAAACCGTGTTTAATAAACCCTTTACAAAAAAGATCTGTGAAGTTATTTGGATTTTTACGAATTATCTTTGTGTAGACAGGGTCCTGAAAAAGGGACGTTTCGTTTTTGCTGAGTTCATATATTTTATTTTAATATTTTTCATAATATTTGTACTATGCAATGTATAATTATGTTTACCAGAAAGGTGAGTTCCAGACCTTTCTAGAACTATGTAGCATTACTAGTTATTGTTCTTATGAAAAACAGTTACTTGGGGGGGGGGGGGGGGTGTCCATTCTACAGGACAAGTTTTCTTCTTTACAACCAATTAAAAAGATACACTACATGACCAAACGTACGTGGACACCTGCTTTATCGAACATCTCATTTCAAAATCCCAAACATTATTATGCAGTTGGTCCCCCCTTTGCTGCTATAACAACCTCTACTCTTCTGGGAAGGCTTTCCACTAGATGTTGGAACATCGCTGCGAGGACTTGCTTCCATTCAGCCACAAGAGCATTAGTGAGGTCGGGCACTGATGTTGGGTGATTAGTCCTGGCTCGCAGTCGGCGTTCCAATTCATCCCAAAAGTGTTCCATGGGGTCGAGGTCAGGGCTTTGTGCAGGCCAGTCAAGTTCTTCCACACCGATCTCGACAAACCATTTCTTTATGGACCTCGCTTTGTGTCGGACTGCCAGATGGTGACGTGTGATTCATCACTCCAGAGAACGCGTTTCCACTGATCCAGAGTCCAATGGCGGTGAGCTTTACACCTCTCGAACTGACACTTGGCATTGCGCATGGTGATCTTAGGCTTGTGTGTGGCTGCATGGCCATTGGAAACCCATTTCCTGTAGCTCCCCCGAAAAACAGTTATTGTGCCGATGTTGCTTCCAGAGGCAGTTTGGAACTCAGTAGTGAGTGTTGCAACCGAGGACAGACGATTTTTACGTGCTACGTGCTTCAGCACTCGGTGGTCCCGTTCTGTGAGCTTGTGTGACCTACCACTTTGCGGCTGAGCCGTTGTTGCTCCAAGACATTTCCACTTCACAATAACAGCATTTACAGTTGACTGGGGCAGTTCTAGTAGCACAGAAATTTTACAAACTGACTTGTTGGAAAGGTGGCATCCTTTGACGGTGCCACGTTGAAAGTCACTGAGCTCTTCAGTAAGGCATTCTACTGCCAATGTTTGTCTATGGAGATTGCATGATGTGCTCTATTTTATACACCTGTTGTGTGGCGGAAATAGCCGAATCCACTGATTTGAAGGGTTGTCCACATATTTTTGTATAGACAGTGCATTCGGAAATTATTCAGACCCCTTCCCTTTTCACACATTTTGTTACGTTACAGCCTCATTCTAAAATGGATTAAATATTTGTTTCCCATTTAAGTAACTATTAAATGTTTAAGTATTAACAGGTGTAGACGCTGGCACTTTAAGTAAGTAGGTAAGTACGTTTTACCAGGGGTGGATGCTGGCCCTTTAAGTAAGTGAGTAAATAAGTAAGTAAGCATTACCAGGGGTGGATGCTGGCCCTTTAAGTAAGTGAGTAAATAAGTAAGTAAGCATTACCAGGGGTGGATGCTGGCCCTTTAAGTAAGTAAGTCAATAAGTAAGTAAGCATTACCAGGGGTGGATGCTGGCCCTTTAAGTAAATAAGTCAATAAGTAAGTAAGCATTACCAGGGGTGGATGCTGGCCCTTTAAGTAAATAAGTCAATAAGTAAGTAAGCATTACCAGGGGTGGATGCTGGCCCTTTAAGTAAATAAGTCAATAAGTAAGTAAGCATTACCAGGGGTGGATGCTGGCCCTTTAAGTAAATAAGTAAGTAAGTATTACCAGGGGTGGATGGCGGCCACCAGTCTCCCCAACGCCTCGGACCCCACACGGCCATGGAACCTCATGTCTACATCCAGGCAGAAGATGTAGTGCGCCTCCCGGTGGATGCGATCCTCAATGGCAGTCTGCTCACAAATAGATGGTTGGTGGATGTTCAGTAGAACTTCAATCAATCAATCAAAATGTATTGTCCTCAGATGTAAATTTGGTTTGCAGGCAGGGGTAACTTGATAAAAATACAGTCCATACAATCTACTGTCAACAACATTTAAACTAACTGGTATGCACTAACCCTATAGGCATAACCTCTTAACTGTAACCCTAGAAATATGTTGCCTATTATCAACAGTTGCTATTTTGTTGATAGCTGGGACATCTGTAGGGAGCTACTACTACTACTACTACTACTAAATTTTCACATTTAGTCATTTAAATGCCTAGTTAAATAAAGGTTCCAATTTTTATTCAAATAACATTTAGCAGACGCTCTTATCCAGACCGACTTACAGGAGCAATTAGGGTTATGTGCCTTTCTCAAAGGCACAGACAGATGTTTCATGTAGTCGGCTTGGGGATTCAAACCAGTGACCTTTCAGTTACTGGCCCAACGCTCTTAAACGCTAGGCTACCTACCGCCCTACTACTACTAATAATAATAATAATAATCATCTAATAATAATAATATTAATAGTTATTATTAATAATAAACGAAATAACTCATAATGTAGTAATAATATGAATAAAGTGTGACCTGGATGAGCTCCATGCGGCGGAGGGATATCTCCTGCCAGCGGTCGAACTTCGGCACCCTCACGATGCTGAGCATCCTGCCGACACCAAGAGTCATGTTGCTAGGCACATCGCCGGGCAGGTCGGTGAACACGTAGTAGTGCACATCCAGCCCCACCTGGAATCACATAGAATTCAATTTCATTCTAAACTATTTGAATTTGATGTAATTTGTAACAAATTGAGTTACATTTAATTCATTTTAAATATAATTACATTTCATTTAATCCTAAATAATCACTCCTACAGTACTCTTTATAAATATGGGTCCAGAATGCTAAACGGCATTTATTTGAATTATTATTATTATTCCCTCATCATCCTAGAACCTTCTTTATACAAGAACAGTCAATCCATTTGATAGATAGTTCTGGATTCTCACCATGAAGTGCTTCTCAGCTGACTCTAAGAAGTCACGGAGAAAACGAATGTATCTGTAAGGATGAATAGAGATGAAAAACATGTACAGAACCAGTCAACGGTTTGGACACACCTACTCTTTATCTTTACGATTTTCTACATTGTAGAATAACAGTGAAGACATCAAAACTATAAAATAACACATATGGAATCATGTAGTAACCAAAAAAAGAGTTAAACATATTTTATATTTGAGATTCTTCAAAGTAGCCACCCTTTGCCTTGATGACTCCCGAGTGGCGCATCGGTCTAAGGCACTGCATCTCAGTGCTAGAGGCGTCATTACAGACCCTGGTTCAATTCCAGGCTGTATCACAACTGGCCGTGATTTGGAGTCCCATAGGGCGGCGCACAATTGGCCCAGCGTCGTCCGGGTTAGGGTTTGGCCGGGGTAGGCCATCATTGTAAATAAGAATTTGTTCTTAAAACCTCTTAGCGCTAGGGGTCAGAATTCTTTTTTTTCTTAAAATAACGTTCCCAAGGTAAATGGACATTTTCTCTGGCCCAGATCGTAGAATATGCATATAATTTAAAGATTAGGATAGAAAACACTCCAAAGTTTCCAAAACTGTCAAAATATTGTCTGTGAGTATAACAAAACGTATTCTGCAGACGAAAACCTGAGAAAATCTAACCTGGAAGTGATATTTGTTTTTAAAATATCTGTGTTTCCTGGACCGTCTTTCTTCCATTTAAAGGGGTATCAACCAGATTCCTTTTCCAATGGCTTCCTCAGGCTGTGACCAGGCTTTAGACATAGTTTCAGGCTTTTATTTTGAATGAGCGTGATTTTTCAAAAGTAGTCAGGTGTCCTCCGAATAGTTCCTGCGTGCGCGAGAGGAGCGATTAATTTCATTGCTTTTCTGACTTTCATGACCATGCTAATTTGGGGCTAGCTGTTGTAGCATTGATTGCTACACTCACAAAAGCTTGGATTTCTTTCGCTGTAAAGTATATTTTCAAAATCTGACACGATAGGTGGATTAACAACAAGCTAAGCTGTGTTTTGGTATATTTCACTTGTGATTGCATGATTACAAATATTTTTTGTAATATTTTTGCATTTGGCGCCCTGCAATTCTAGCGGTTGTTTAGGAAAGTGATCCCGCTAATGGAATTCGTAGCACAGAGAGGTTAACTGACTTGCCTCGTTAAATAAAGGTTCAATTAAAAAAATTCTAACAGAAAAATGACAGCTTTGCACACTCTTGGCATTTTCCTAACCTGAATGCATGTGGATAGGTGCATGGTGAATGCATGTGGATAGGTGCATGGTGAATACTTGTGGATAGGTGCATGGTGAATACTTGTGGATAGGTGCATGGTGAATACTTGTGGATAGGTGCATGGTGAATACTTGTGGATAGGTGCATGGTGAATACTTGTGGAGAGGTACATGGTGAATACATGTGGAGAGGTACATGGTGAATACTTGTGGATAGGTGCATGGTGAATACATGTGGAGAGGTACATGCTGAATACTTGTGGATAGGTGCATGGTGAATACTTGTGGATAGGTGCATGGTGAATACTTGTGGAGAGGTACATGGTGAATACATGTGGAGAGGTACATGGTGAATACTTGTGGATAGGTGCATGGTGAATGCATGTGGATAGGTGCATGGTGAATACTTGTGGATAGGTGCATGGTGAATGCATGTGGATAGGTGCATGGTGAATACTTGTGGATAGGTGCATGGTGAATACATGTGGAGAGGTACATGCTTGTGCTAGTGGCAGCAGTCTTGACATTTCTTGTAGGTGATACATAGACACATAGGAAGTGATGTAAACATTGCCTTGGCAACAGGTTTCTACACATGGAATCTGTGACTTACTTCCCTACAGCAAACACAGTGGTAGCGATGGTGAGGTTGTGGGACCTGAAGGCCTCGTCTATGACCAGGGGGTCGAAGGTCCCCTCCCAGACTATAGGAGCCAGCCATGGGGTTACAGTCAGCACGTCAGTCCTCCTGAATAGTAGTAATAATAATAATAATAACAACAGTAATAATAATAATATTTAGAAAATTACATTTCCTGAAGAAAATGTGTGTGTTTACTAGCTTGTTTTAAAGTATTTATGGTTTTGCAGTAAGTTATAGTAGTGGTAGTGACTGCAGTAGAAATGGTAGTGACTGCAGTAGAAATGGTAGTGACTGGTTATAGTAGAAAGAGTAGGTAAATTAAAACATTAGTTGGTTGATAGGATAGCCTGAACATGTAAATGTTGTTTTGGTGTCTAGCGTCACAGTTCAAGAGGTACAATTATTGACGGTGGTTATTACATGTTCATTTATGCACATTTATAACGTTGTTATGTAGCTGGAATGGTAGAAGTAGCATTTAAAGTGTCTACCACTGTGTTCTTATGTTTGGCATTGAATCCATGAAATGTTATGATAATTTATGCAAATTAACATTGTTTAAAGTTTATAAAAAGGTTTTAACGAATTTGACTTTAGGATAAGCCTGGATGTTTTTGAAGTGTCTTAGCTCTTATTACTTATTTATATAACATTCTTGAAGTTGGTCTTGTAGCTTAAATGGCCAAGGAGCAGGACCATTTTGAATAGCTACCACTGTATTCACATGGTTGTTATTCAAACCTATGTTAATTTATGCAGAAGTTAAATTCAAAGGGCTCTTGCACATCTGAGCTATCTTTTTTGCAGGTCCATGGTAACAGTTGAATGAACTGAGGAAAAATAAGGAACTCGCACACTGCTCTTGATAGTATCAAGTGTGTACATGAAACGTATTAAACACGTCTGTAAAACCACAATGAAGACATGATCTACAGTACCAAGCGAGTTTTCATAAATCATTGGGTACATCTCAATGAGGGTGAAAATCCCAAAACATTCTCTTTTGCTCAGAGTATTATTTATATCACCTCCCCTGTCTGATATCTTAACTTTCTCTATGCCACAAAAATCACACAATCTAAAAAAGGTAGAAATGTCATGTTTTAGGTCATTCAAATGTACTGCGACTGGATAATCCCTGTCGTTTCTCCAAATTGAATTTTTATGTTTACTGATTATCTGTTTGAGAGAACGAGAGGTTTTACCTCCATAGCACAGCCCAAATGGACATTTAATAATTTAGATAACATGGGTGGTGGAGCACGTAATAATGTAATTTATTTGGAACCGTTTTCCTGTATGTGGGTGGCAGAAACATTCACACTTCGTCACATTGTTGCACTATGCGCAACCTCTGCATTTATAGATACCATTCGGAAGAGGGCGTAAAAGAGCTTGGCTGATTTTATTTTCTGGCTGGCAGTTGGCATGGACCAATTTATCGCGTAAATTGCGACCCCTCCTATATACAATAAGTGGTGGATTCTGAAATTCAGCAGGCCTCAGGCCCCATGTGACTTGCTGGGGTTCCGTCTTTTGTCATGCGACCCCTTTGACCATCAGGGTTCTGAGTAGGTGCTGGCTCAGCAATCCGAAGGTCAACCCTGTTGTGACGGTACAGTGATCCATTCACTTCGACCAAGTAGGAGCGTGGTGCCACTTTCTGTACACAAGATCCGAGTCTCCAGAGGCCCGTCCAGGCCCCTGGTAGTGGCTTCATTCGCACCGTTTCACCCACCCTGAGCTCAGGTAACTCTTTTGCTGATTTGTCGTAGATGAACTTGGAGACCTGTCTTCTGTGACGTAGCTTCACCAGCACGTCTGTCACCACACATGGCTCCAGGAGAGTGCTGGCTACTGGCAGAGCTGCTTTTAAGCGCCGTGCCATGAGGCGCTGGGCCGGGCTGCTATCCATGCCTTATGTCGGGGTATTGTCCCACTGCAGGATTGCTTTCCAGGCATCTTTGCCCTCTCGCAGAGCCTTTTTGCAGAGGTTCTTTGCGATTTTTACTGCGGACTCCGCCTTCCCATTAGCTTTTGGGTGACGTGGTGATGAAGTGACGTGTTCGAATTCCCATCCTGCAGCAAATTTTCGGAACTCAACTCCGGAGAATTGGGGTCCATTGTCTGAAATTACCCTATCTGGCTGGCCATAGCGGGCAAACTGAGCCTTGCAGCGTTTGATCTTTGTCTCTGCTGAGAGGCCGGGGAGGAGGTCAATCTCCCAAAAGTCTGAGTAATGATCGACTACCAGCAGAAAGTCTTTGCCACTGTGCTGGAAGAGATCTAGACTTACTATCTGCCAGGGGCGCATCGGTAGCTGGTGGGACATCATCGTCTCTCTCTGTTGCTCACTGGCATATTCATTGCAGATTGTGCATTTCCTGACATAGTCTTTGATTTCACTCTGCATTCCTGGCCAATACAGTGTGTCACGTGCTTGTCTGTAACAGGCCTCACTTCCTATGTGACTTGAGTGCACACGCGCCAACATCTCAGGGCGCAGAGATCGGGGAATAACGACTGTCTGACCCTTGAATATTACTCCGTTTTGAACACTGAGCTCCTCTTTGACTGGCCAATATTCTCTGACGGCTAAAGCAGTTTCTTCCTTGCAGTCGGGCCAGCCCATCAGAATCACAGACCTCAATGCCTGGAGTTGTCCGTCCCTGTCTGTGTGCTGTCTGATTTGTATAAGGCTCTGGTCCGTAACATTGAGGTAGTCAGCCTGGTTGATGTGTTCAACATCCACTTGCTCTGTTTGTAAGCTGCACACTGCGTGTTGTTCATGCATGGAGCGTGTGTAAGTGCCTGATGCAGTAGCCCTGCTGAGCGTGTCACTCACATACATCTCTGGCCCTGGCTTATACACCACCTTGAGGTTGTAGTTTTGTAGGGCCAATAGCATGCTCTGCAGTCATTTTGGGGCATTCAGAAGAGGCTTGCTGAATATAGCAATAAGGGGCTTGTGATCTGTCTCTGCGGTAATATTGTCGCGCCCGTACAGGTAGTGGTGGAAGCGTTGACATGCAAACACAATGCTGAGGCACTCCTTCTCTATCTGGGCATAGTTCTGCTCTGTTGGGGTGAGTGCCCTAGAGGCGAATGCCACAGGCTGGCCCTCCTGCATGAGGCAACAGCCAAGTCCATACTGGCTTGAGTCACTCTGAATCGTGACAGGTTTTGACACATTGTAGTATCGCAGTACAGGTGTCTGGGTGACCAGTTGTTTTATTTCCCTCACCGCTGTGTCATGTTTTGGGAGCCAATGCCAGATGGCGTCCTTGTCCATGAGCCTCCTTAGTGGCTCACACACTACAGAGAGCCGCGGTAAGAATTTGGCCAGGTAGGTGACGAATCCGACGAAGCGCTGCACTCCCTTCACGTCAGATGGGTGGGGCATTTCCAAGACAGCCTTCACTTTTTCAGGATCCGCCTTCAATCCGGTGGAGGACAAGATGTGTCCATGAAAGCGGACCTCTGGCACTTTAAACTGAAGCTTTTTTATGCTTAGCCTTAGCTTGACCTGTCTGCATCTGACCACCAGGGCCAGCAGCTTGGCGTCATGGTCACATTCTACCTCCTCATCACTGTCCCCACAGCCCACTACGAGGATGTCATCTGCTATGAGTTCCACGCCACTGAGTCCCATCAACAGCTCGTGCTGTTTCCGCTGATACACCTCTGGAGCCACGGATACCCCAAACGGGAGCTTCAACCACCTCTTCCTGCCCCAGGGTGTCCAAAAGGTGGTCATGTAGCTGCTGGGCTCGTCGAGCTTGCACTGCAGGAAGGCATCTCTGGCATCCACGAGCGTGAAGACTCTGGCCTTTGGGAGCTTGTAAAGAACATCCTCCAACGTAATGTGCATAACGTAATGTGAACGTCGCAGAGCCCGGTTGAGGTGTTTAGGATCATTGCATATCCGTAGCTTGTCTGGTTTCTTGACGATAACCATATTACTTATCCAGTCTGTAGGCTCAGTGACGGATATCATGTGGCCATCTGCTTCGTATTTGTCAAGCTGAGCCTTCGTAGCTGCTTTCATGGCCACTGGTACATTGCGGGGTGCACACTGGACAGGCTGGATTGCTGCGTCCAACTCAAAGTGGAATTCCCCGGGAACTGACTCGACCGGTGCGTTGAAGACATCATGGTACTTGCTTAGGAGTGTCTCCTTGCTCAGGGGCCCAGCCTGGACTTTGTCTATAATGTTAAGATCAGCTGGGATGGTGAAGTTAATAACCCCGAGGCGCTCGCATGTAGAACCTGACAGTAATGGCTGTTGACTAGCCTCAACTATTTCAAACTCAAGGGTGTGTTTCTGGCCATACGGCGCAGTCTGAAAAACTGCCTTCTAGGAAGTCCTCTTTTTAATGGCTCCGGGTGGAAGCTTTCCCCTGTAATAGAGTATTTCTGTCCGTTTCTTTTCTATACAGAGTTGTAAACATGGTTCCATTTGATTTCTCAATTCACACATTGAGGTAATGAACACATTTAGTGTCACATTCAAGAGTGAATTTGAGATTGGGCTCAATGTCGTTGAGAAATGCCATAAAATCTGACAGCTCCTTTCCCGTTCCTCCCCATATGCAAAACATGTCGTCAATATATCAATACCACTTTATTAAAAAATTTATTTTGTTTTCATTATTAACAAAACGTTCTTCAAAAAGACCCACATAAAGGTTAGCATAGCTCGGAGCGAATGTGGAGCCCATCTATGATCCATTCGTTTGGAGATAGAATTCATTATCAGACCTGAAATAGTTATACTTCAAAACATATTCAGCCAGCTCTAGAATAAAAGTTGGGTTGGTAGGTATTCGTTAGTATCTCTGTCCCCCAAATAGTGTGCTAGTGCTGCCAGCCCCCCCACATGGGGAATGCTGGTATATAGACTCTCGACATCTAATGTGACCAAAATACAGTCTTCTGTTAAACCCGTTATTGGTGAGATCTTGTTTATGAAGTCTAAAGAGTCTTTCACATATGATGGCAATGCTTGCACATGAGTTTTAATAAAAGAGTCTACGAAGTTCGACAATGGCTCTAGCATTGAGCCTATTCCTGCAACCACTGGTCTGCCTGGATAGTTGCCTTGTTGTGTTTTAGATTTGTGTAATTTCGGGCAAAATGTACAAGCATGGATGTATGTCACATTTGCAGTAAATGTATTCATATTCTGGTTTTGAGATAAGGTTATTTAATAGCGCCGCAGATTAGAGAATATATCCCTTTGAAACACCTGTGTGGGATCAACACTCAGTTTTCTATAGAAACGTTCATTACTGAGTTGTCTCTGAATCTTTCATTAGTTCATTAAGCGCCATGGTAACAGTTGAAAAATATGAGAAAAAATAAGAAACCTGCACACTGCTCTTGATAGTATCACTGCTCTTGATAGTATCACCACTGCTCTTGATAGTATCACCACTGCTCTTGATAGTATCACCACTGCTCTTGATAGTATCACTGCTCTTGATAGTATCACCACTGCTCTTGATAGTATCACCACTGCTCTTGATAGTATCACCACTGCTCTTGATAGTATCACCACTGCTCTTGATAGTATCACCACTGCTCTTGATAGTATCACTGCTCTTGATAGTATCACTGCTCTTGATAGTATCACTGCTCTTGATAGTATCCCTGGTCTTTAATAAGCTTCACATATCAGCCTCAAGGCCTTCCTCTGAGCTTTTGTGATTTAAAAAAAATGTATGACCCTTATGTAGACATAGCTCCACCAATGCATTGAATGCGGTTGGAGTCGAGGGAAAATAATACATTTTTACCAAATAAATGTATATGAATGGTTGGACAAAGCTGTGTTAATGTAGTCTAATTTGAGTCAGTCTGCAAATTTCAACGTTTGGTCTTTGTAGCTTAAAACACAGAACCATGCATGAGAGCACCAGATATTCCGGACGACTGTGTGATCACACTCTCCGTAGCAGATGTAAGACCTTTAAACAGATTAACATTCAAAAGCTCGCAGGGTCAGAACAATAACCAGGACTCGTACTCAGACCATGAGCTGACCAGCTGGCAAGTGTCTTCACTGACATTTTCAACCTCTCCCTGATCCAGACTGTAACATCTACATTTCAAGCAGACCACAATAGTCCCTGCGCCCAAGAACGCCTATCTAAATGACTATCGCCCGAAGCACTCGCATCTGTAGCCATGAAATGCTTTAAAAGGACGGTCATGGCTCACATCAACACCATCATCCCAGACACCCTGGACCCACTACAACTCGAACACTGACCCAACAGATCCACAGATGACGCAATCTCGATTGCACTCCACACTGCCCTTTCCCAGCTGGACAAATGGAGCACCTACAGTGGGGAGAACAAGTATTTGATACACTGCCGATTTTGCAGGTTTTCCTACTTACAAAGCATGTAGAGGTCTGTAATTTTTATCATAGGTACACTTCAACTGTGAGAGACGGAATCTAAAACAAAAATCCAGAAAATCACATTGTATGATTTTTAAATAATTAATTTGCATTTTATTGCATGACATAAGTATTTGATCACCTACCAACCAGTAAGAATTCCGGCTCTCACAGACCTGTTAGTTTTTCTTTAAGAAGCCCTCCTGTTCTCCACTCATTACCTGTATTAACTGCACCTGTTTGAACTCGTTACCTGTATAAAAGACACCTGTCCACACACTCAATCAAACAGATTCCAACCTCTCCACAATGGCCAAGACCAGAGAGCTGTGTAAGGACATCAGGGATAAAATTGTAGACCTGCACAAGGCTGGGATGGGCTACAGGACAATAGGCAAGCAGCTTGGTGAGAAGGAAACAACTGTTGGCGCAATTATTAGAAAATGGAAGAAGTTCAAGATGACGGTCAATCACCCTCGGTCTGGGGCTCCATGCAAGATTTCACCTCGTGGGGCATCAATGATCATGAGGAAGGTGAGGGATCAGCCCAGAACTACACGGCAGGACCTGGTCAATGACCTGAAGAGAGCTGGGACCACAGTCTCAAAGAAAACCATTAGTAACACACTACGCCGTCATGGATTAAAATCCTGCAGCGCACGCAAGGTCCCCCTGCTCAAGCCAGCGCATGTCCAGGCCCGTCTGAAGTTTGCCAATGACCATCTGGATGATCCAGAGGAGGAATGGGAGAAGGTCATGTGGTCTGATGAGACAAAAATAGAGCTTTTTGCTCTAAACTCCACTCGCCGTGTTTGGAGGAATAGAAGGATGAGTACAACCCCAAGAACACCATCCCAACCGTGAAGCATGGAGGTGGAAACATCATTCTTTGGGGATGCTTTTCTGCAAAGGGGACAGGACGATTGCACCATATTGAAGGGAGGATGGATGGGGCCATGTATCGCGAGATCTTGACCAACAACCTCCTTCCCTCAGTAAGAGCATTGAAGATGGGTCGTGGCTGGGTCTTCCAGCATGACAACGACCCGAAACACACAGCCAGGGCAACTAAGGAGTGGCTCCGTAAGAAGCATCTCAAGGTCCTGGAGTGGCCTAGCCAGTCTCCAGACCTGAACCCAATAGAAAATCATTGGAGGGGGCCGAAAGTCCGTATTGCCCAGCGACAGCCCCGAAACCTGAAGGATCTGGAGAAGATCTGTAGGGAGGAGTGGGCCAAAATCCCTGCTGCAGTGTGTGCAAACCTAGTCAAGAACTACAGGAAACGTATGATCTCTGTAATTGCAAACAAAGGTTTCTGTACCAAATATTAAGTTCTGCTTTTCTGATGTATCAAATACTTATGTCATGCAATAAAATGCAAATTAATTACTTAAAAATCATACAATGTGATTTTCTGGATTTTTGTTTTAGATTCCGTCTCTCATAGTTGAAGTGTACCTATGATAAAAATTACAGACCTCTACATGCTTTGTAAGTAGGAAAACCTGCAAAATCGGCAGTGTATCAAATACTTGTTCTCCCCACTGTACGTGAGAAGGCTGTTAATTGACTACAGCTCAGCATTCATCACCATAGTACCCTCCAAGCTCATCACTAAGCTAAGGACCCTGGGACTGAACACCTCCCTCTGCAACTGGAATCTGGACATTGACGGGCTGCCCCCAGGTGGTGAGGGTAGACAGCAACACATCCGCCAAGCTGACCCTCAACACGGGGGCCCCTCAGGGGTGCGTGCTTAGGCACTTTCTGTACTGCCTGTTCACCCAACCTGCGTGGCTGCACACAACTCCAACACCATCATTAAGTTTGCTGACGACACGACGGTGGTAAGCCTATTCACCGACGACAATGAGAGACCTGGCTGTGTGGTGCCAGGACAACAACCTCTCTCTCTCTCAACGTCAGCAAGACAAAGGAGCTGATCGTGGACCACAGGAATGGAGTGCCGTACACGCCCCCATTCACATTGATGGGGCTGTAGTGGAGACGGTCGGGAGCTTCAAGTTCCTTGGTGTTCACATCACTAAGGACCTATCATGGTCCAAACACAACAACACAGTCGTGAAGAGGGCACAACAACGCCTCTTCCCTCTCAGGAGGGCACAACAACGCCTCTTCCCTCTCAGGAGGCTGACAAGATTTGGCATGGGCCCCCTGACTACTGGCTGCATCACTGCTTGGTATGGCAACAACTCGGCATCTGACCGCATGGCGCTACAGGGGGTAGTGAGTACAGCCCAGTACGTCACTGGGGCCAAGCTCCCTGCCATCCAGGACCTCTATACCAGGCGTTGTCAGAGGAAGGACCTAAAAATTGCCATGTAGCATGCTTCTGTCTATAACATGAGCTGCTCAGTATGTGTGGATAATCCTTTCTACCACTGTTTTGTTTTTTTAAGATGTCATGAAAACTGAAAACGTGTTGCTACTGCACTCACATTGCTGGCCGGAAGTTAATAACACTAACGACAAAGATCAAGAAGAAAGGAAAAATAAAAAGTTGCGATGGACTACTTTCTGGAGGACAATCATGCCAATGTTGACTCTCTCCGTTTCTGAAAATGAATCAGACGATGAGGAAATGCCTGATTTAGGTCAAAACTTTTTCATTGAACCAGACATTGTAGAGCCTTCTGATGACAGTAATGGGGAAGAAACGGCGATCAATAGTTTTGTTATCATGGAAGAAGTTAACCGAGTTTTGAAATCAGTGGAATGCCTGGTGGAAGCAGAGAGATTATTGCCAAATGCAGAGAGTTGAAAGAGAACACAGAAGGCTGTTGTATTAAACATCTGTCTCCGGATTACATCTTCAAACTAAGGGCAACCGTGGGATACATGACAGAGAGGGTGAAGCATTCATCCATGTACATGGTTAACATTTTCAGATATTATACATTTCAAATTTTGTCAGAAAGTCATTTTCATTGCAAGTTTAAGCATATTGTTAGCTAGCTAACGTTAGCTGGCTGGCTTGCTAGCTAACGTTACATGTATGATCTGTGCAGTAATATTATTTGTATCTCAGAAAGCTATTTGCATTGCAAGTTATAGGCTAATGTTAACTAGCTAGCTAACACTAAACTGATTTGTTTAGCTTTAGCTACCTGCAGATTCATGCACAGTGGTATGAGTTGTTATTGTGGTTCATTGTTTAGCTAGCTAGCTAGCTGTCTGGCCATCTACATGTCTAAACAAATGACTCCACTATGCAAGTATCAAGTATCATTATTTCACTGTACCATTTACACCTTCTGTATCCTGTGCATGTGACAAATAAATGTTTTATTTTATTTGCGATAGTGTGTTTACCAGAGACGGTAATGTGACCAATAAAGTTTGATTTGATTTGAAACACCCAAAGTCACTTAACATAATCATCAAGATAAACATCCAATAGTGGTAGCACTTCAGGAAAAGACATTATGAAGTACGTTATCAAGCAAGTATGTACTACATAGTATTTACCATAATGGTGTACAGTAATTAAGCAATAAGGCACAAGGGGGTGTGGTATATGGCCAATATACCACGGCTAAGGGCTGTTCTTAAGCGCAACGCAACGCGTAGTGCCTGGATACAGCCCTTAGCCGGAGTATATTTGCCATACATTACAAACCACGAGGAGCCTTATTGCTATTATAAACTGATTACCAACGTATTTAGAACAGTAAAAATTAAATTACATTGTCATACCATGGCTTTCAGCCAATCAGCATTCAGGGCTCGAACCACCCGGTTTAAAATATAATATCAAATTCAAACAATAGAATACAGCTCTATTGTAAAGCTGTCGTCTGCATGTGCTGCCACTTACACTGGTTCCATAAGCTTGGCTTGATTGCTCTGTAATCTGAAAAACACGGGGAGCACGTTTACTTTTTGCAGAAACAGACTGGCACTGAGATAATAATAAAAATGTTGAAAGCTAAGACTTGCTTGGTGAACCAGTCTGTTTGTGCCATCATGCCACTTCTTGTTATGCCAATGATGGAAAGGAGTTGACATGATGCCACTCCTTGTCATGTTTGGGATGGAAAGGAGTTGACATGATGCCACTCCTTTTCATGTTTGGGATGAAAAGGAGTTGACATGATGGCACAAACAGATCTGGGACCAGGCTACGGTTGGTTGATTAAGTAATACAAATGTACTAATAGTATAAAGAGTACACTGCGTGCCCACACGTACTCACTCACCTGTGATTCAGCACAACCTGGTGATTCACCTGGCGCCATGTTAACCCCTCCACATACTCACTGAGACCTTCACTGACAGACAGACAGACAGACAGACAGACAGACAGACAGACAGACAGACAGACAGACAGACAGACAGACAGACAGACAGACAGACAGACAGACAGACAGACAGACAGACAGACAGACAGACAGACAGACAGACAGACAGACAGACAGACAGACAGACAGACAGACAGACAGACAGAAAAGAGGTAGTAGAGCATGACGTTTGCAATGCCAGGGTTGTTGGCTTGATTCCCACAGGGGACCAGTATGAACATGTATGGTCTCACTACTGTAAGTTCCTCTGGATAAGAGTGTCTGCTAAATGACCAAAAATGTAATAAAACAGAGATAATTCTGTTTATGCAGAAGAAGGTGTCTAACTAGACACCTTGGAGGCAGAGTGGGGTATTCCAGTCCATAGTTGAGTAATCCTAGTCTTATCCATGTAAAATAATATATATGCCATTTAGCAGACACTTTTATCCAAATCATGCATGCATTTATTTTTGTATGGGTGGCCCAGCGGGAATCAAACCCATGATACTCGGCGTTGCAAGCACCATGTTCTGCCAACTAAGCAACACAGGACCACCACTATGTTAAATTAGTGCAGTATATGAAACTAAATAAATAAATAAGAGAAAAGTGTGCCATCTGGGTTGCCATACCACATGAACACCTATGTGACTCAGTTGGTAGAGCACACCGCTTGTAATGCCACAACCAGGTTAGTGGGTTTGATTCCCATGGCGGGGGGGAACAAAAGTACAAAATTGTATGCACTCACTACTGTAACTCAATCTGGATAAGAGTGTCTGATAAAATGAAAACACTAAATACATTATAGAACATGTTTTTTTGTTTGTGTTGTCATTATCAAACAATGGAATTTGTAAGACAGCGCCATAGAGGATTCTATCTACAGGGTAAAAAAAAATTAAAAGCAGTTTAGCCGGTTCACTCTGCCCTTTCATTGTGCAGTCATTCCACTCCTACACTAAAATGTAGCCACACCTTACAGCACAGCTTTCACCCAGCATTGTAATACATGTTTTCTTACTTGAGAGAGACAGATGCGCAGCGTGAGAAGACAAGCCTTTGATGAGGAGAATAAAAAAAATGAAACAATCGTGATGACAATAAAAACAAAACAAAAGTTCAAATGTAGGCTACAGCTTCTCAAATGTCATTACCAGCAGAGAACCATTCCCCCAGCCATTACTAAAGTAAGTAGCCAGTGTTCACGCTCTGGAGAAGAAGGAAAAAAACTGTCATTAACAACCAACAATATGAGATAAAGGAAAATTAATTTCTGCTAAATAAGAAGTACTGTAACTATATTTTATGGTAATTATAATGCAATACAATATAAAACAATATAATGCACACACACACACACACACACACACACACACACACACACACACACACACACACACACACAGCCAGGTGGGTAGGTGGTTGGGCCAGTAACCGAAAGTTGGGTTAAAGTGGAAGACTGATTTCAGTTGAATGCATTCAGTTGTACAGCTGACTAGGTATCTCCTTTCCCTAAATCAAGAGCAGGAGAACAAAAAACAACATTGATTGATAGCCTTATTAGGTGTTCAGGAGTTTCATAATATTTGAATGCTTTCAATGAGTGCAGGCACCGAATAGACCGCAACAGCTTTCTTTAGATCTAAAATAAATAAACAAATCACTTTATAATTTGGCCCAAACTGTCACTTGTACCAAATGCACGCACACCTACACTAGCTAGGTTTCCATCCAATTGGCTATAGATTTTCATGGAAATGTTCTAAAATCTACAAAAAAAACTATATGTGCATTTTCCCACCACAGAAGTTTCTAATTAAATCAACTTGTTGCAGATAAAAGGCCGTGCGTGATGACGTTGTGCACATAAAAATAGCTTTTGTGATTAAATTCCAATGTGTCGCATTTTCAACTCTACCGGTGGTTTTCGCATTATAAAAAAAGGTTGCGTTACTGTTTATACTGTGCACATGAAAATGAAAATTCTCCAGCTCTTTTGTCCATAATAATCTCATAATGAAGGCTATACATGCGCTCTAGCCAACAGTGCGCAGTGAAGAGTTGGCCAGAGCGCACATTTAGTTTACATGATGAGATTATTTTGGACAAAAAAGATAGATTATTTTTATTTGTCAAATAGCAGACAAGCATTGATGATCATGTCACCAGAATAACACCCTCAATATTTATTGGAAAGGAGCATCAAGCTCATCGCCTTGAACTTTCACCTCTCTGTGAAGTTCATCATCATTTATTTAACCCTCCTGCTGTGTTCCGGTCCAATTGGACCCATTTACAAGTTTTCTCTCTGAAAAATGTAGTTCATTTAATCTGATTGTCATAAGGTTCCATGACTTTGTCCACACAGGGCATCTGAACACACAAAATACATGTTGATGATTTTCATTACATTTTGGGTGTTTTATTTAACTTTTGTACACCTGTGGTGTTCCCGGTCAAAAAGGACCGGGAATTAGAAATTAATGGGTAAGACTACAATTAGTGTATAAAATTGAGTTCAGGCACATGCCCATTCAGGAACACAACAGGAGGGTTTATCTGTAGCCTGGTAAATTGCATGGTTTCCCGACAAGTCGTAGTGGGAGGACCACACAACATGTGACTTCAAATTTACTTTGATATGACTGTTATTATATCAATATTTGTGAATAAAAGCATTTCCACCAACATTTGCATAATTCACTTTAATGTTGCATCATTCCTTTTCCGACACAAAAATATCCCACCTTGTCTAGCATATTTGGTTATGTCGAAATTAGGAAAGTTTACTGAAAATGTTTCTGTAAACATTGTGCCTGCCTTTACTCAAATGAAAAGGTTGGATGGAAACCTGGTTACTCTCTGAATTAATAGCATACTAAAGCTGAGTGCTGCCCAAAGGCCTCACTTTACATTTACACGGAGATCTACAGATTCACCACAGGGAATATAGATTTTTACACATATTTCAATATGAAAATAACAAAACTTTAATTTCGTTTTTTTAATGATTATTTTCCTGAGACAAGCATCTCAATGCAAGCCACATCCTGAATATCCAATCTTACAACATTCGACACCTAACCCATGTATGCCCCTGGGGCCGATTGAAGCAGTTAGTCATTAAAAAAAGATGGTCTTAAATGCTTGGTTGTGTGAAGACATGTCCAACACCTGTTTCACATAGCCAGAGCCATATACAGTGCATTCGGAAAGTATTCAGATCCCTTGACTTTTTCCACATTTTGTTACGTTACAGCCTTATTCTAAAATGTATTAAATCGTTTTTTTTCTCTCATCAATCTACACACAATACCCCATAATGACAAAGCGAAAACAGGTTTTTAGAAATTGTATTTCCGTAAGTATTCAGACCCTTTGCTATAAGACTCGAAATTGAGCTCAGGTGCATCCTGTTTCCATTGATCATCCTTGAGATGTTTCTACAACTTGATTGGAGTCCACCTGTGGTAAATTTAATTGATTGGACATGATCCAGGCTGTATCACAACCGGCCGTGATTGGGAGTCCCCTAGGGCGTCGCACAATTGGCCCAGCATCGTCTGGGTTTGGCCGGTGTAGGCCGTCCTTGTAAATTATTATTAAATGGAAGAAGTTGGGAACAGTGACTCTCCCCATCCAATCTGACAAAGCTTGAGAGGATATATAGAGAAGATAATGGAAGAAACTCCCCAAATACAGGTGTGCCAAGCTTGTAGCGTCATACCCAAGAAGACTAGAGGCTGTAATCGCTGCTAAAGGTACTTCAACAAAGTACTGAGTAAAGGGTCTGAATAGTTATAAAAATGTAATATTTCAACAAAAAATGTTTTTATACATTTGCAAACATTTCTAAAAACCTGTTTTTGCTTTGTCATCATGGGGTGTTGTGTGTAGATTGATGAGGGGAAAAAACAATTTAATACATTTTAGAATAAGGCTGTAACATAACAAAATGTGGAAAAAGTAAAGGGCTCTGAATGCTTTCCAAATACATTGTATACAGTGAGCTCAAACATTGGGACAGTGACACATTTTTTGGGGGCTCTTTACTCCAGCACTTGAAATAATACAGTGAGGACAAAGTGCAGACTGTCAGCTATAGTTTGAGGATATTTTCATCCATATCAGGTCATTTTCATCCATATCAGGTCAACCGTTTAGAAATTACAGCACTTTTTGTACATAGTCACCCCATTTTAGGGGACCAAAAGTATTGGGAAAAATGATCTTATATGTGTATTAAAGTAGTCACAAAAGTTTCTGATTATTTTGTGACCAATAGAAACGTCACAGTCAGTCGGACTGCCATTGGACTCTGGGGCAGTGGAAATGCGTTTTCTGGAGTGATGAATCACGCTTCACCATCTGCCAGTCCGATGGACAAATCTGGGTTTGGTGGATGCCAGGAGAACGCTACTTGCCAAATGCATAGTGCCAACTGTAAAGTTTGGTGGAGCAGGAATAGTGGTCTGGGGCTGTTTTTCATGGTTCGGGCTAGGCACCTTAGTTCCAGTGAAGGGAAATCTTAACGCTACAGCATACAATGACATTCTAGACAGTTTATATGCTTCAAACTTTGTGGCAACAGTTTAGGGAAGGCCCTTTCCTTTTTCAGCATGACAATGCCCCCGTGCACAAAGCGAGGTCCAAATAGAAATGCTTTGTCAAGATTAGTGTGGAGAAACTTGACTGGCCTGCTCAGAGCCCTGACCTCAGCTCCATCAAACAACTTTGGGATGAATTGGAACGCCGACTGCGAGCCAGGCCTAATTGCCCAACATCAGTGCCAGACCTCACTAACGCTCGTGGCTGAATGGAAGCAAGTCCCCACAACAAATGTTCCAACATCTAGAGGAAAGCCTTCCCAGAAAAGTGGAGGCTGTTATAGCAGCAAAGGGGGGGGGGGAAACTCCATAGTAAGGCCCATGATTTTTGGAATGAAATGTTGAATGAGCAGGTGTCCACAAACATTTGGTCAGGTAGTGTATTTGTGTGTCTAACTTTCTCACTCATCATTATTCACAATTAATTCAGGACTATCCTTAATCATGGTAGCATCCAAATTAATGTTGATGTGTTTATAAATAATTGAAACTCAATGAACTTTAGATTTGTATTTGGTACATAAAAGCTTAAGTACATGTGTGACTCGATTCAGGAAACTAACCGTATGTCACTTCACAGGAGAGGCATTTGAATGTAATTTTGTTTTAAATCAAAATGCATCTTTTGGGCAGAAATGCCTTTTGGAACATGTGAACTTTAATGCGCCTTAATAACAAACGTGTATGCCATCTGTAAATACAAATAAAATTGTTCAATTACGAGCCAAGTTGGTTGAGCCACTGAAAAATACAGGAACCTTCCCGCTAGCCATGATTGGCTGAGATAATGGATGGGCTGGACATGCCGAAGGATGAGTTCTGATTGGTCTGCCATGTAGAATGCTTCTGTCTATAACATGAGCTGCTCAGCATGTGTAGCTAACCCTTTCTAACGCTGCTTTTTTAAAGATATCACAAAGAACTGCAAAAAACACCTGTCTCCGAGTGACATCTTCAAACTAAGGGCAAACATGTCATCTGTGACAGAGATGGAGAAGTGTTCATACATGTATACAGGTAGGAAAGTCTAGTTAGCTACATTTTCAGATATAATACGTTTCTAATTTTGTTAGAAAGTAATTTTCATTGCAAGTAAAAGCGTACTGTTAGCTGGCTGGATGGCATTGAACCGTTACGAGCATTATCTGTGTAGTAATATTATTCGTATCTCAGAGCCATTTGCATTAATAGTTATAGCCTAATGTTAGCTAGCTGGCTAACATTGAACCTAGTTGGTTAGTTATAGCTATGTGTAGATTCATGCAGAGTTGTAACGTTATGAGTTGGGATAATGGTTGATTGTTAGCCAGCTAGATTTGTAAACAAAAAGACTCTACTATGCAAAAAATTCACTGTACCATTTACACCTTCTGTATCTTGTCCATGTGACAAATAAATGTAGATTTTATTTGATATATAGCGTGTTTACCAGAGATGGTAATGT
This sequence comes from Salvelinus alpinus, assembly GCF_045679555.1. Lineage (NCBI taxonomy): Eukaryota > Metazoa > Chordata > Actinopteri > Salmoniformes > Salmonidae > Salvelinus > Salvelinus alpinus. Next base: position 37,073,476 of record NC_092109.1, on the reverse strand, counting down.
GAAGAACAACATGACCTGCACAAAAGTCAAATTAGGATATAACATTAGGCCAACAAGACAGTGTCCAAGTTCTAAAATTGTCCAGTAGAATGCCTTGCTTTTATTTCATCACACTCACAAACGTAAGCTATTTTCTGTAATTAACTCACCATTAACTTGTAAATAATGATCTTGTTGTGAGTTTATTTTCCTGTAATAATGAATACAAATATGGCCATTATTTGAACTGTCCAGCTTACTTAACATTAGCTAACTAGCTAGAAACTAACCAAAACATAGGTTAGAAAGTTCCCTGTTTTACTAGATTGATATTTACTAAATTCATTTTGAAATAGATGGACTTATTGGTGTCAAAATTGACATTTACTAAATTCATTTTGAAATAGATGGACTTATTGGTGTTAAAATACACCAGTTATGATATTTTGGACCACCAGGCTGCTGATGTCATGCAGCCTGTCATTTTTCTGGTTATACTTTTTAATAACGACAATGACAAGTTTGATGTCAGACGACAATAGAATGTTCATGATGTCACTGCGACAACTGTCTACAGACATGTCGATAGACGTAGTATAAACCAGCATTTAGTCATGAAATCTTTGGTTGTTCAGTACACTACTGCACTCCCTCTGTTTAGCACATGGCCTCACATGTGAATCCTTAAAGAGATGGGTGGGGCTAAGGATTAAGAGGGTGTGGACGATGCTGAATGGGTGCTAGACAAAGAAGAGCTCTCCAGTATCACATTCAAGGGCAATTTTCTTATAACTATGGTTACAAGTTTATCCATTTTCAAATCAGAATTACTTTCCCATTGAACCTCAACGGTAGTGTTGATATACCATTTTATAGCTCTGACTCTCTACTTTTATCCAATGTAAAAAACACAATTTCAAATTTTGCTACATAAATTCAAGCCAGTTGGTCACATTTTGTGTGCACTATGTCATCATGCACTGACTGCAACAATTCCATTTGGTGGAAACACACCACTGGTGATTAAATGCACCTATTTTCTTTATGCGGATTTTAGAATATTAGCATACAAATCTGTCACCAATTGGATGGAAACCTAGCTACAGTCCCAATACTTTTGGAGCTCACTGTATATTCGGGTTCGGAAATTCACTCTGGCTATCTACTCCGATTTCAGAGCACTGTCATCTGCGTGCCAAAGAGCAGAATAACTGATGAATTTATGAATGCGCATCACCTGTTGAATAAGGCTGGTGTCAGTAAACATCGGCAAAAAGCGCCATTAAATTGTTGCCAGCAGCAGTTAGTCACCAACGCTCTGGATAACATGAACACAGCCTAACCAGCTCTGGATAACATGAACACAGCCTAACCAGCTCTGGATAACATGTAAACAGCCTAACCAGCTCTGGATAACATGAAAACAGCCTAACCAGCTCTGGATAACATGAAAACAGCCTAACCAGCTCTGGATAACATGAAAACAACCTAACCAGCTCTGGATAACATGAACACAGCCTAACCAGCTCTGGATAACATGAAAACAGCCTAACCAGCTCTGGATAACATGAAAACAGCCTAACCAGCTCTGGATAACATGAAAACAGCCTAACCAGCTCTGGATAACATGAAAACAGCCTAACCAGCTCTGGATAACATGAAAACAGCCTAACCAGCTCTGAATAACATGAAAACAGCCTAACCAGCTCTGGATAACATGAAAACAGCCTAAACAGCCTAACCTCCTACTTCCGGCGCCGAAAAGAGATGGCTGCCTCGCTTCGTGTTCCTTGGAAAATATGCAGTATTTTGTTTTTTTACGTGTTATTTCTTACATCGGTACCCCGGGTAATCTTAGGTTTCATTACATACAGTCGGGAGGAACTACTGAATATACGATTAACGTCAACTCATCATCGTTCCTACCAGGAATATGACTTTCCCGAAACGGATCCAGTGTTTTGCCTTCCACACAATACAATGGATCTGATCCCAGCCGGCGACCCTGTGCGACGCCGAAAAAGGGGAAAACGTGGCGGTCTCGTGGTCAGGCTTCGGAGACGGGCACATCGCGCTCCACTCCCTAGCATACTACTCGCCAATGTCCAGTCTCTTGACAATAAGGTTGATGAAATCCGAGCACGGGTAGCATTCCAGAGAGACATCAGGGATTGCAACATGCTCTGCTTCACGGAAACATGGCTAACTCAAGGGACGCTAACGGAGTCGGTGCAGCCAGCTGGTTTCTTCATGCATCGCGCCGACAGAAACAAACATCTTTCCGGTAAGAAGAGGGGCGGGGGGGTATGCCTTATGATTAACGAGAAGTGGTGTGATCATCATAACAACACACAAGAACTCAAGTCGTTCTGTTCACCTGATCTAGAACTCCTCACAATCAAATGTCGACCGCATTATCTACCAAGGGAATTCTCGTCAATCATAATCACAGCCGTATACATTCCCCCCCAAGCAGACACATCGATGGCCCTGAACGAACTTTATCTGACTCTTTGTAAACTGGAAACCACACACCCTGAGGCTGCATTCATCGTAGCTGGGGATTTTAACAAGGCTAATCTAAAAACAAAACTCCCTAAATTCTATCAGCATATCGATTGTGCTACCAGGGCTGGAAAAACACTAGACCATTGTTATACTAATTTCCGCGACGCTTATAAGGCCCTCCCCCGCCCCCCTTTCGGAAAAGCTGACCACGACTCCATTTTGTTGATTCCAGCCTACAAACAAAAACTCAAACAACAAGCTCCCGCGCTCAGGTCTGTTCAACGCTGGTCCGACCAATCTGAATCCACGCTTCAAGACTGCTTCGATCACGCAGATTGGAATATGTTCCGCATCGCGTCCAACAACAATATTGACGAATATGCTGATTCGGTGAGCGAGTTCATTAGGAAGTGCATTGACGATGTCGTACCCACAGCAACGATAAAAACATTCCCAAACCAGAAACCGTGGATTGACGGCAGCATTCGCGTGAAACTGAAAGCGCGAACCACTGCTTTTAACCAGGGCAAGGTGACCGGAAGCATGACCGAATACAAACAGTGTAGCTATTCTCTCCGCAAGGCAATCAAACAGGCCAAGTCTCAGTACAGAGACAAAATCGAGTCGAAATTCAACAGCTCAGACACAAGAGGTATGTGGCAGGGTCTACAGTCAATCACGGATTACAAAAAGAAAACCAGCCCCGTCGAGGACCAGGATGTCTTGCTCCCAGACAGGCTAAACAACTTTTTTGCCCGCTTTGAGGACAATACAGTGCCACTGACACGGCCCCCTACCAAAACCTGCGGGCTCTCCTTCACTGCAGCCGAGGTGAGTAAAACATTTAAACGTGTTAACCCTCGCAAGGCTGCAGGCCCAGACGGCATTCCCAGCCGCGTCCTCAGAGCATGCGCAGACCAGCTGGCTGGTGTGTTTACGGACATATTCAATCAATCCTTATCCCAGTCTGCTGTTCCCACATGCTTCAAGAGGGCCACCATTGTTCCTGTTCCCAAGAAAGCTAAGGTAACTGAGCTAAACGACTACCGCCCCGTAGCACTCACTTCCGTCATCATGAAGTGCTTTGAGAGACTAGTCAAGGACCATATCACCTCCACCCTACCGGACACCCTAGACCCACTCCAATTTGCTTACCGACCCAATAGGTCCACAGACGACGCAATCGCAACCACACTGCACACTGCCCTAACCCATCTGGACAAGAGGAATACCCATGTGAGAATGCTGTTCATCGATTACAGCTCAGCATTTAACACCATAGTACCCTCCAAACTCGTCATCAAGCTCGAGACCCTGGGTCTCGACCCCGCCCTGTGCAACTGGGTCCTGGACTTCCTGACGGGCCGCCCCCAGGTGGTGAGGGTAGGTAACAACATCTCCACCCCGCTGATCCTCAACACTGGGGCCCCACAAGGGTGCGTTCTGAGCCCTCTCCTGTACTCCCTGTTCACCCACGACTGCGTGGCCATGCACGCCTCCAACTCAATCATCAAGTTTGCGGATGACACTACAGTGATAGGCTTGATCACCAACAACGACGAGACGGCCTACAGGGAGGAGGTGAGGGCCCTCGGAGTGTGGTGTCAGGAAAATAACCTCACACTCAACGTCAACAAAACAAAGGAGATGATTGTGGACTTCAGGAAACAGCAGAGGGAGCACCCCCCTATCCACATCGACGGGTCAGTAGTGGAGAAGGTGGAAAGTTTTAAGTTCCTCGGCGTACACATCACGGACAAACTGAATTGGTCCACCCACACAGACAGCGTCGTGAAGAAGGCGCAGCAGCGCCTCTTCAACCTCAGGAGGCTGAAGAAATTCGGCTTGTCACCAAAAGCACTCACAAACTTCTACAGATGCACAATCGAGAGCATCCTGTCGGGCTGTATCACCGCCTGGTACGGCAACTGCTCCGCCCACAACCGTAAGGCTCTCCAGAGGGTAGTGAGGTCTGCAGAACGCATCCCCCGGGGGCAAACTACCTGCCCTCCAGGACACCTACACCACCCGATGTCACAGGAAGGCCATAAAGATCATCAAGGACAACAACCACCCAAGCCACTGCCTGTTCACCCCGCTATCATCCAGAAGGCGAGGTCAGTACAGGTGCATCAAAGCAGGGACCGAGAGACTGAAAAACAGCTTCTATCTCAAGGCCATCAGACTGTTAAACAGCCACCACTAACATTTAGCGGCCGCTGCCAACATACTGACTCAACTCCAGCCACTTTAAAAATGGGAATTGATGGAAATTATGTCAAAATGTACCACTAGCCACTTTAAACAATGCCACTTAATATAATGTTTACATACCCTACATTACCCATCTCATATGTATATACTGTACTCTATATCATCTACTGCATCTTGCCATCTTTATGCAATACATGTACCACTAGCCACTTTAAACTATGCCACTTTATGTTTACATACCCTACAGTACTCATCTCATATGTATATACCGTACTCTATACCATCTACTGCATCTGCCATGCCGTTCTGTACCACCACTCATCCATATATCTTTATGTACATATTCTTTATCCCTTTACACTTGTGTGTGTGTGTAAGGTAGTAGTGTGGAATTGTTAGGTTAGATTACTGTTGGTTATTACTGCATTGTCGGAACTAGAAGCACAAGCATTTCGCTACACTCGCATTAACATCTGCTAACCATGTGTATGTGACTAATAAAATTTGATTTGATTTGATAACATGAAAACAGCCTAACCAGCTCTGGATAACATGAAAACAGCCTAACCAGCCCTGGATAACATGAAAACAGCCTAACCAGCTCTGGATAACATGAAAACAGCCTAACCAGCTCTGGATAACATGAAAACAGCCTAACCAGCCCTGGATAACATGAAAACAGCCTAACCAGCTCTGAATAACATGAAAACACCCTAACCAGCCCTGGATAACATGAAAACAGCCTAACCAGCTCTGGATAACATGAAAACAGCCTAACCAGCTCTGGATAACATGAAAACAGCCTAACCAGCTCTGGATAACATGAACACAGCCTAACCAGCTCTGCTAGGGCGAGTAAAATGGTCAGAGTAATTTGTTTTCTCATTTGCATCTGGAAGTAGCTAGACTGCCGTTGTGAGGTCAGAACGCTCGGATCAACGCTACTCCTCAACCAGAAAGTCCAGTTTGCGCTCAGGAACGCTCTGAGAGCGAAACCAATCAAATGTATTTATAAATCCCTTTTTACATCAGCAGATGTCACAAAGTGCTTATACAGAAACCCAGCCTAAAATCCCACAGAGCAAGCAATGCAGATGTAGAAGCACAGAAACGCTCTGAATTTACTAACGGACAATCTGACAACGCTCAGAATGTACGAACGCCCGGTGCGCACTCTGGTACTCCAGATTAAATTTAGGGAACACAACCTACGAACGACCCAGAGCGCACTCTGACACACTGGAGGCAATTTACAAATGCACAACTCTGGTCATAGCCAAGGGTACGTTCGTAAATTGCCTCCAGTGTGTCAGAGTGCACTCTAGGTCATTCGTAAATTCGGAGCGTTTCGCTCTCTGAGCGTTCAGAGGGCACTGGACGCTCTGGTCGAGGAGCGTTCAGAATTCATAACGGCAGTCAAGCACCCAAACTAACTGTCTAAAGTTGGCCAGTTGCTAGCTACTTCCAGACAAAAAAATTAGAGAACACCTCACTCTGACCATTTTACTCACCCTTGCAGATCAGGGCGAGTAATATCTACATATAAGAACATTAAGTAATTATTTTTCAATTGATTTGTACTCACTTTGTATCATTTTTGCTGATGATACTGAGATTCACCTGGTCCCAGTTTTCTCTATAGAAAAAACTACAGCGGCTATCTATACCTGTCACTTTATACAAATAAATATTTCCATTGAGCTCCCACCGTTTCATCTCTCCCGAAGTGTGAATTTGTTCAGTCCCCCTCCGGCACTGTATTTAGAAGCATTGGATTGGTGCAAACACTGTTGGAGGGAGGTTTCACCACGTTCCTCTGATTCTTCTTCTATGATATAATGGCAGTCTGCAACCAAACGTTAAAAGGTGTATGACGCCACCTACTGTGCTGGAGTGTGTGGTAAATCACGGTTTACAACATTAGCTCCACATTTCTAAATCCTCCCACCTAACTCAGTACTTCTGAGGAAATAAAAAAGAGCCCTACTAACATCTAATAGACCCTCCCCCAACCCCAAAATCTCTTCTAAACACCCCCAACCCCGTCCAACCTCAATGACCTTACATTTCAATCTTCCCCTTTCTTCAACATTCTTACAATATAACACATGCTCCACCATTTCATTGACCGTACAATCCAGACACCAACCATTCACATGGTTGCCAACCAGACGTAATGACGAGTTCAATGTACAATGTACTAGGAGCAATCGAGAAAACACCACCTCTCCCTTCCTAATCTGACCTTTGAATCTTGGTCCACCAACCTTTTTTTGGAGGGCATATACAGTGGGGCAAAAAAGTATTTAGTCAGCCACCAATTGTGCAAGTTCTCCCACTTAAAAAGATGAGAGAGGCCTGTAATTTTCATCATAGGTACACTTCAACTATGACAGACAAAATGAGGGGAAAAAATCCAGAAAATCACATTGTAGGATTTTTCATGAATTTATTTGCAAATTATGGTGGAAAATAAGTATTTGGTCAATAACAAAAGTTTATCTCAATACTTTGTTATATACCCTTTGTTGGCAATGACAGAGGTCAAACGTTTTCTGTAAGTCTTCACAAGGTTTTCACACACTGTTGCTGGTATTTTGGCCCATTCCTCCATGCAGATCTCCTCTAGAGCAGTGATGTTTTGGGGCTGTTGCTGGGCAACACGGACTTTCAACTCCCTCCAAAGATTTTCTATGGGGTTGAGATCTGGAGACTGGCTAGGCCACTCCAGGACCTTGAAATGCTTCTTATGAAGCCACTCCTTTGTTGCCCGGGCGGTGTGTTTGGGATCATTGTCACGCTGAAAGACCCAGCCACGTTTCATCTTCAATGCCCTTGCTGATGGAGGGAGGTTTTCACTCAAAATCTCACGATACATGGCCCCATTCATTCTTTCCTTTACACGGATCAGTCGTCCTGGTCCCTTTGCAGAAAAACAGCCCCAAAGCATGATGTTTCCACCCCCATGCTTCACAGTAGGTATGGTGTTCTTTGGATGCAACTCAGCATTCTTTGTCCTCCAAACACGACGAGTTGAGTTTTTACCAAAAGGTTCTATTTTGGTTTCATCTGACCATATGACATTCTCCCAATCTTCTTCTGGATCATCCAAATGCTCTCTAGCAAACTTCAGACGGGCCTGGACATGTACTGGCTTAAGCAGGGGGACACGTCTGGCACTGCAGGATTTGAGTCCCTGGCGGCGTAGTGTGTTACTGATGGTAGGCTTTGTTACTTTGGTCCCAGCTCTCTGCAGGTCATTCACTAGGTCCCCCCGTGTGGTTCTGGGATTTTTGCTCACTGTTCTTGTGATCATTTTGACCCCACGGGGTGAGATCTTGCGTGGAGCCCCAGATCGAGGGAGATTATCAGTGGTCTTGTATGTCTTCCATTTCCTAATAATTGCTCCCACAGTTGATTTCTTCAAACCAAGCTGCTTACCTATTGCAGATTCAGTCTTCCCAGCCTGGTGCAGGTCTACAATTTTGTTTCTGGTATCCTTTGACAGCTCTTTGGTCTTGGCCATAGTGGAGTTTGGAGTGTGACTGTTTGAGGTTGTGGACAGGTGTCTTATATACTGATAACAAGTTCAAACAGGTGCCATTAATACAGTTAACGAGTGGAGGACAGAGGAGCCTCTTAAAGAAGAAGTTACAGGTCTGTGAGAGACAGAAATCTTGCTTGTTTGTAGGTGACCAAATACTTATTTTCCACCATAATTTGCAAATAAATTCATTAAAAATCCTACAATGTGATTTTCTGGATTTATTTTTCTCATTTTGTCTGTCATAGTTGAAGTGTACCTATGATGAAAATTACAGGCCTCTCTCATCTTTTTAAGTGGGAGAACTTGCACAATTGGTGGCTGACTAAATACTTTTATATCCTAGCTCCCTAGTTAACCATTAGTAATCTGAGCATCGTAGACTATATCATTTCTGAAGAGGTGTCATTTCACAATGAGGGGTGCTGTATCTCTGCTGGTGTTGCTACTCTGTTGAGGGCGTGAGCTCAGGAAAGGAGGAGTGGTCAGAGAACGGCATCATTCAACAGAGGGACCGTAAAGAGGTAGAGAACAGGGTGACTTTCAGATGAAGACCTACAGGACTGAGGCTACAGAGACGCCCCACAAATGACTGACCAGGCCACCACAAACACCTGTAGTACACTCCTCTCCCCACCCGCCACCTACTCACACACACCTACAATTTAGGGAAGATCTAAGCCCGTATTCACACTGTTTCAAAGTAGCATTGCTGATCTAGGATTACTGATCAGGGCCCCCTTTTCCATCAGAGGGTAAGACGGAGCCCTCACCATGTCACCACCCATCAATCACTCTCAGGCTAGGAGTTGTCTGGACAGGTCCTGGGTATCACGGATACTCACTCATACATATCCGTCTCTTCCATAAAACACACTCCTATCATAAACCATGGGGTAACATCAGAACTATATGTTTATATATTTGCCCAAGATCTGGCTATGACATACTACATCCAAGCAGGATCATAGATCTGTCACATTGAACAGACAATGTCTCCCCCTGCTGCCTGTCTGTGTGAACTGAACTGAGTCCTCTCCTGCTGCTGCTGTTATACCGTTCTAAAGGACTGGTTTCCCAGACACAGGTTAAACCTAGTCCAGGACTAAAAGTCATTCTTCACTGAAAGAGGTTTTTAGTCCAGGACTAGGCTTAATCTGTGTCCGGGACACCGACCTATTGAGAACAACAAAACGTTAAGATTTAAATATGGAAATCCCATTTGGCTCAGTTGGTAAAGCTTGGCACTTGTAACGCGTGTTTGTGTTTCGAATGCCAGAGGACCAGCATAAAAAAAGTTTTAAAAATTATGCATTCACTACTGTAAGTCTCTCTGGATGAGGATGTCTGATAAATGACTGAAAAGTAATGTCAGACACGAACACAGATTTAAAATGTAATTTTATGTATAAAATGAAAACTGACTTAATACATGAGAAAAGCTGTAAAACATGACCATGGTATAAAACACTGCAGCAATTACTCAACTTACATGACATATAATTACACTAGAATGGAGAAGCACACTTCACAGACAGGAAGACCATTAGTGATGGAGAAGAATCTCAAAGCGCTTAAAAGGCTAAATAACAAAACAGCAAATGTAAATTAAAAAACAGAAGGATGAATTCAGGAAGTGAGAGGGAGTCAGTTCTTTGGAGAGATGGAGTGGGAGAGAGAGAGGGGAGGTGGGAGAGAGAGGGGGAGTGGGAGAGAGGGGGAGTGGGAGAGCGAGAGAGAGAGAGAGGGGAAGTGGGAGAGAGGGGAAGTGGGGTCTCAGTCACAGACAGGCTGAGTCAAAGGTAGTGTTGCATCAACTAATGGTTGCATGTCATTGACTGACAGATTGCTGTATCATACGTGGTTAGCGGACACTTAACTAGAAGATTAACTGAACAACAGTAACATTTCCCTAGACAAACTAGTCAAAAGGCCAATGAGGATATCTGTGCTCAGTACACCTGGCATTCAAAATGGAAAACCCCCCGATATATTCCAAATCTGTCCCATTAAGTCAAAGTTGAATGAGATTCAGCAACAGGCACAAACACTGAAAAACAGCAAACAGAACTAAACCTGCAGTTCTCATGTCTATTATCAGACAAGGGTTTACTGATATTAAGAGACATTAAAATTAACAAACTGATTCATTTCAATTAATGCATTTGAAATTGGTAAACAATGTTCCCACAGCAATCTTTTGTGTCAATTGCCTTTTAGCCTGTAGTTTCGTTTTAACACGAAACCCGACTTGTGTAATTATCAGCTCCAACTGTACTATAGTGTTACAGAGGCCTTCACTGGCATAACCTTGACATAGTCCCCACTGAGGAACGGGAAAATTCTCTCAGTGAAACTCAATGAAAATATTTGAGGGTTTTTGAAGAAACACCCAATACGTTGGTTATTGACAGGATCAGAAAGTGACACGGTTTCTTTGTCCCAGTCCAGCTGCACTCGGATCCTCTGGGGTTTCACTTTAAAGGGTTCAAGACAGTAACATGCATTCGGTGACACTTGGTCAATATAGTCACTCCCTTCTCTTGAGAGTACATACCAGACTCCACTAATATGCCACCGAGACGTCTCCTTCCTATCGCAAGACTCGATGGCTACACCTACTGCCCACTCTTTGCTGTCCCCAACCTCTACGTCCCAGCTGTGTGTCCCCGAGCTGAAGCCCTCTGAGCCCAGGACAGCATAGCGGTGTTTAAACCTCTCTGGGTTGTCAGGAAGCTGCTGTTGGTCATCACTGAGTCTGCATGTGAAGCTGGTCAGGTCGCCAGACAGGATGAGATCTGGGTGAGCAGTGTTGGGGTCCAGAATCACAGGAGCTGAGAGGAGAGAGAACACACATTATTTTAAAGTGGGAACTCGTAGTAGTACGAGCAGGTCATTTTTATACAAAACGGATGACTTTTTTCCCCCTTCAGGATTGCGTCCCGTGATTTACACATATTGAAATAAGTGTGCAATTGTTTATTGTTTTTTTTAATCTTGTATATTTTATTCTATACAATTGTAAAGCGTCTTTGGGTCCTTGAAAAGCTCTATATAAGTCCTATGTATGTATAATTATTATCATCATAAAATACTACTCACTGTACTCAACAATTTCCTGCATGTTCTCCCAGACTCTGAACTGCAGGTTGCCAAGGTGTCTGGCCACGTCGATCAGCGCTCCTGAAACCCTCTCTGGATCTGGCAATATGCACTGAACTCTGGGAGAACATTAAGGAGTCAGTGCTGCTGTAGGGTTGGGTTCAGAACCACAGAGGGGAGAGAAACAAGAGGAAGATTCCTTACCTTTTCTTGATGACCTCGTAGTCCTGCGGGAGAACAAAGTGTCAGATTAGACATGAAATGATCCAAGTTGCAGAAGTATCACCTCTACTTAAAACAGATCTTTCATTTTTGTTTCTTACCTGTAGCAAAGAGATGTTTTCAGCCCCTAGCTCTTCCTCTAGGGTTTGGATGGTGTCAGAAAGGGACGATATCTCTCTGTTCATCTCCTCAATCTTCCTCAGCATCATTTGACTCTTGTAGTCTTCGTCCTGCTTCAGGGCAGCAATCCTGACTACCGTTTCATTTCGTAGAAACTGGTGAAGCTCTTCAAACTGTTCCCTTATTTTCCTCTCTGTGGACAGGGCCTGGCTCTGAAGACAAAATATCCAGAGTTTGAGATGAGTTTTAAAAAGTTTATTCACCACGTGCACAGGATACAACAGGTGTTATACAGTACAATGAAATGCTTACCTTGAGAGCTGTTTCCCAACAATGCAGTGATGATGATGATAATAATATTTAGATACTAATATAATATTACTAATAAAATAGATACTAACATAAGACAATAATTTAGATGCTAATAATATAAATATAGATAGATAAATAATAATTTAGATACTAATAATATAAATAATGATAATAGATAATAATTTAGATAATAATTGAAATAGATAACTTTAAATACTAATAATATAGATAATAATAAAGATAAGAGAAGATATGCGAGTCAAAGAAACAAGAATGCAAGTATATACATTCAATGTTCAGGGGTACTGGAGTGGTTGAGGTGGGTTTATACATACAGCGACTGGTAGCAGGATGTACATGTAAACAGGGCTGAAAAGTGACTGGTAACAGGAATATATACACGTACACTTGAAGAAGTCGGAAGTTTTCATACACTAATTTTGGAGTCATTAAAATTCGTTATTCAAACACTCCACAATTTTCTTGCCAAAACTATAGTTTGTTAACATGTCGGTTAGGACATCTACTTTGTGCATGACAAGTAATTTTTCAAACAATTGTTTACAAACAGATATTTTCACTGTATCACAATTCCAGTGGATCAGAGTTTATATACACTAAGTTGACTGTGCCTTTAAACAGCTTGGAAAACTCCAGAAAATCATGTCATGGCTTTAGAAGCTTCTGATAGGCTAATTGACATAATTTTAGTCAATTGGAGGTGTACCTGTGGATGTATTTCAAGGCCTACCTTCAAACCCAATGCCTCTTTGCTTGTCATCATGGGAAAATCAAAAGAAATCAGCCAAGAAAATTGTAGACCTCCACAAGTCTGGTTCATCCTTGGGAGCAATTTCCAAATGCCTGAAGGTACCACCACACGTTCATCTGTACAAACAATAGTACGCAAGTATAAACACCATATCCACAGTAAAACGAGTCCTATATCGACATACCCTGAAAGGCCGCTCAGCAAGGAAGAAGCCACTGCTCCAAAACCGCCACAAAAAAAGCCAGACTACGGTTTGCAACTGCACATGGGGACAAAGATTGTACTCTTTGGAGAAATGTCCTCTAGTCTGATGAAACAAAAATAGAACTGTTTGGCCATAATGAGCATTGTTATGTTTGGAGGAAAAAGGTGGAGGCTTGCAAGCCGAAGAACACCATCCCAACCGTGAAGCACGGGGGTGGCAGCATCATGTTATGGGGGTGCTTTGCTGCAGGAGGGACTGGTGCATTTCACAAAATAGATGGCATCATGATGCAGGAAAATTGTGGATATATTGAAGCAACATCTCAAAACATCAGTCAGGAAGTTAAAGCTTGGTCGCAAATGGGTCTTCCAAATGGACAATGACCCCAAGCATACTTCCAAAGTTGTGGCAAAATGGATTAAGGACAACAAAGTCAAGGTATTGGAGTGGCCATCACAAAGCCCTGACATCAATCCCATAGAACATTTGTGGGCAGACCTGAAAAAGCATGTTTGAGCAAGGAGCCCTACAAACCTGACTCAGTTACACCAGCTCTGTCAGGAGGAATGGGCCAAAATTCACCCAACTTATTGTGGGAAGCTTGTGGAAGGCTACCCAAAACATTTGACCCAAGTTAAACAATTTAAAGGCAATGCTACCGAATAATAATTGAGTGTATGTAAACTTCTGACCCACTGGGAATATGATGAAAGAAATAAAAGCTGAAATAAATCTCTATTATTCTGACATTTCAAATTCTTAAAATAAAGTGGTGATCTTAAATGACCTAAGACAGGGTCTTTTAAATGTCAGGAATTGTGAAAAACTGAGTTTGAATGTATTTGGCTAAGGTTTTCGTAAACTCCCGACTGTACATACACACAGAAAAAAAAACATGCAACAATATCAACTTTTTTACTGACTTAGTTCAAAAGAAGGAAATAAGTAAATTGAAAAATCAATGCATTTCACATGAATGGGCAGGGGCCCACCCACTTGGGATCCAGGTCCACCCACTGGGGAGCCAGGCCCAGCCAAAAGAAAAATGTTTTTTTCCCCCCATTCAAAAGTGATTTATTACAGACAGAAATACCCCCTCCATACTGCCAAATAACTGCACCTGTGTAATGAGCATGCTATTTAATCAGCTCCTTAATATGCCACACCTGTCAGGTGGATGGATAATCTTAGCAAAGGAGAAATGCTCATTAACAGGGATGTAAACAAATGTGCACAACATTTTTGTGCATATGGAATATTTCTGGGATCTTATATTTCAGCTCATGAAACAAGCACATGTTGCGTTTATATTTTTGTTCAGTGTAAATACTTATGGTAATATATACACAGAACCTCGGGGGAAAAAAGAAACGTCTTCTCACTGTCAACTGCGTTTATTTTCAGCAAACTTAACATATGTTCATACAAATATTTACACATCAAGATTCAACAACGGACAAACTGAACAAGTTCAACAGACATGTGACTAACAGATATGAAATAATGTGTCCCTGAGCAAAGGGGGTGTCAAAATCAAAAGTAAGTCAGTATCTGGTGTGGCCACCAGCTGCATTAAGTACTGCAGTGCATCTCCTCCTCATGGACTGCACCAGATTTGCCAGTTCTTGCTGTGAAATGTTACCCCACTCTTCCACCAAGGCACCTGCAAGTTCCCTGACATTTCTGGGGGGAATGGTCCTAGCCCTCACCCTCCGATCCAACAGGTCCCAGACGTGCTCAATGGGATTTAGATCCGGGCTTTTCGCTGGCCATGGCAGAACACTGACATTCCTGTCTTGCAGGAAATCACTCACAGAACGAGCAGTATGGCTGGTGGCATTGTCATGCTGGAGGGTCAAGTCAGGATGAGCCTGCAGGAAGGGTACCACATGAGGGAGGAGGTGGTCTTCCCTGTAACGCACAGCGTCGGGATTGCCTGCAATGACAACAAGCTCAGTCCAATGATGCTATGACACACCGCCCCAGACCATGACGGACCCTCCACCTCCAAATCGATCCCGTTCCAGAGTACAGGCCTCGGTGTAACGCTCATTCCTTTGACGATAAACGCAAATCCAAATCACCCCTGCTGAGACAAAACCACGACTCGTCAGCAAAGAGCACTATTTGCCAGTCCTGTCTGGTCCAGCGACAGTGGGTTTGTGCCCATAGGCGACGTTGTTGCCGGTGATGTCTGGTGAGGACCTGCCTTACAACTGGCCTACAAGCCCCTCAGTCCAGCCTCTCTCAGCCTATTGCGGACAGTCTGAACACTGATGGAGTGATTGTGCGTTCCTGGTGTAACTCTGGCCGTTGTTGTTGCCATCCTGTACCTGTCCCGCAGGTGTGATGTTCAGATGTACCGATACTGTGCAGGTGATGTAACACGTGGTCTGCCACTGCGAGGACGATCAGCTGTCAGTCCCGTCTCCCTGTAGCGCTGCCTTAAGCTTCTCACAGTACGGACATTGCAATTTATTTCCCTGGCCACATCTGCAGTCCACATGCCTGCTTGTAGCATGCCTAAGGCATGTTCACCCAGATGAGCAGGGACCCTGGGCATCTCTTTTGTGTGTTTTTCAGAGTCAGTAGAATGGCCTCTAAGTTTGCATAACTGTGACCTTAATTGCCTACCGTCTGTAAGCTGTTAGTGTCTTAAGGACTGTTCCACAGGTACATGTTCATTAATTGCTTATGGGTCATTGAACAAGCATGGGAAACAGTGTTTAAACCCTTTAGAATGAAGATCTGTGAAGTTATTTGGATTTTTATGAATTATCTTTGAAAGACAGGGTCCTGAAAAAGGGGCCTTTCTTTTTTTTGCTGAGTTCATATAAACAGGAGTAAAAGTGACCAGTAGCAGGATAAATACTAATGGTAATCAATAGACAGCAGCTTAATGGAGTAATACATCTAATGGAGTGGGTAGAGACCTGTGAATGGGCATAGAATCAGTGTGGATAGTCTGTGGGAGAAGGAGCGCAGTAGTTGTTAGTCATTTAACAGTCTTACGGCCAGGGGATAGAAGCCATTTAGGAGTCTGTTTGTCTGAGCCTTTATGAAGCGGTACCGCCTGCCAGACGGGAGCAAAGAGAACAGTCCATGTGTCGAGTGGCTGGAGTCTTTGCCCATTTTTTCAGGCCTCGCTCAGACACCGCCTGGCATGTATGTCCGCATGTGTACGGGTACACACCAGTGGAGTACCGGCACCTCAAATGTTCTACTGCACCTCATAGAATATTGGCACTAAAATATGATTGGTACCGGCACCTATTATTTCAGCCCACTAAATCTCTAATATTACTATTTACCGATGGAAAATGTCCCTAACTTTCAAAACAATTCCCTCGTTTACCAGAAATCGTGGTTGGAAAACTCCTGGAATTGAGAGGGAATAAGGTGGACATCCAGTAATCCTCCAACCAGGATTTCTAGAAAACCAGGGAATTTTGTAACCCTACTATTGTTATTCTTTAAGGTCGTACGGTTCATCCACAAATCCAGGGAACTAAGGGAAACTTAGCCAGCAGATATGGCCGCTTGCTTACAGCTGCACTATGGTGCGACAGGCTTCCTGGTTAGGTCAAGACACCGCAGAGTCGATGGGAGATATGGCTCAGAAAACATACCTCAACCCAAGGATGAAAAAATGCTTTTTAACGCCGAATTATCCCATCTGTTACACCGAGAAGATTGAACAACTGCTAGTTTTCTGGAAAACTGCCCTTTTAGTCCTCATGCTAGGTAGCAGAAGCCACAGCAGCCATTTTGGAATGGCAGTGTCAGACTATCAGCTACATCGTTGTTCAACGCGATGTGCTGGAAATGTGATGTTGGAAGGGGAAATGGCGCAAATGGATGTTCTGTTTGAATCAGATGGCGTGTCGAGTGGAGATGAGTGATTAG
The DNA here is from genome assembly GCF_045679555.1 of Salvelinus alpinus. Classification (NCBI taxonomy): domain Eukaryota; kingdom Metazoa; phylum Chordata; class Actinopteri; order Salmoniformes; family Salmonidae; genus Salvelinus; species Salvelinus alpinus. The sequence goes on along the minus strand of NC_092109.1, from coordinate 37,056,592 downwards.
AATTGTATTACAATGGTGAATACAAAAGGAAATAAGGATTTGAGTTAACTGGGAGATCAGTTTGAAGTCTATAAAAATCATGGATGCGTTGGATAAGGTGACATCGGTGAGAGTAACAAGAAATTGGCTTATTTTGGTTTTCTGTGCATCTATGGAACAGAAGGAGAGTGCTCTGTACCGCTAGAAGATATAGGTTGGAAATGTGTTGTGTGAGGATCTTCAATGCAGGGAACCTATCAAGGGTGTCATCTCTGGGGTGATGCTAGAAGCGAATGCGAAGGATATACGTGACGAATTGGATCATCTGGTTGGTGCACACCGAATGACCCACATGGAAAGAGGATGCCCACTCCATCTATTCTATTGTTTCTCGATGAGGAGTCTCTCCCCTCTCACAGGTATTTGAGTTTAGTTGGATTCCCTGTGAGAGGGATGTGAACAGTGAGATGTTGTTTGATGCAGTCCACAGAATGCCAAGAGTGTGAAATGCTGTCATCAAGGCAAAGGGTGGCTACTTTGAAGAATCTCAAATATATTTTGATTTGTTTAACACTTTCTTGGTTCCTATATGTTTCCATGTGTGTCATTTCATAGTTTTGATATCTTCATTATTATATATATTTTTTTTAAATGGAATGAGTAGGTGTGCCCAAACTTTTGACTGGTACTGTGTGTGTATGTGAGATATAGATATATCTATATAGATAGATATATATTTGTATTTTACCCCCTTTTTTCTCCTCAATTTTGATCTTGTCTCATCGCTGCAACTCCCCAACTGGCTCGGGAGGCTTCCTCTGAAAAATGACCCACCAAACTGCGCCTCAACACCGGCCCGCTTAACTCGGAAGGCAGCAGCACCAATGTGTCGGAGGAAACACTGTTCAACTGGCGACCGAAGTCAGCCTGCAGGAACCCAGCCCGCCACAAGGAGTCCCTAGAGCACGATGAGCCAAGTAAAGCCGCCACAGCCAAACTCTCCCCTAACCCGGACGGCGCTGGGCCAATTGTGTGCTGCCCTATGGGACTCCCGGTCACTGCCGGTTGTGACACCGCCTGGGATCGAACCCAGGTCTGTAGTGACGCCTTAGACCGCAATGCCACTCGGGAGGCCTGGCTCTGCGGTGTCTTAATCTACACAGGAAGCCGGTCCGACCGTTGCGCAGCTGTAAGCAAGCGAGTCAGATCTGCTGGCTGAGGGAAACTCGACAACAGAAACATAAAGGCCAAAAGCCACTCAGTTCTTACCGTGATAGTATCTGCCGTTTGAACACAAGTTCGACTGTCTGCCTCAAGGACCTCCAGTTTGTTCTGTAGGAGCTTCAGCACAGACTCCTGGAATGAAACAGTAACATTTTAAATATATCAGTTTACTGAGAATACATTTTCTCTAAAGGGCATCAGCACCTACACTAAGCAGTGGTGTTCCGTAATTGTTGCTTTTTTTAAGGAAAAAGTTAAATGTAACAGGCATTTATTCTATTGCCACACAGTTTTTATTTCTCACTCACCTTGTATTCTTTGGCAGCTTCGTCCATGGGGCAGAACTTGTGGTTTGTGTGTAACTCAGAAGTCTGGCATACCAGGCAAGCAGGTTGTCCGTGGTCCCGACAGAAAAGTTTGTATTTCTCCCCATGCAGACTGCAGAGGACACCTGCTGATGCTTTCTCCTTCGAGTAGGCCTCACAGAGGTTCTTCAAAGCCCGGTTGAGGGGTGCATCACTGAGTTTTGATCTTTTCCTACAGACTGGACATTCCTTCACTTCTTTCTCCCTCCAGTAGCCATGTATACAGTCCATACAGAAGCTGTGGCTACACAACAGGATGACTGGGTCTCTGAAGATGTCTCGGCATACGGGACAGGTGAGGTCCTCCTCTGGAAGAGAAGATGTGGTGGCCATTTTCCCCCTCAAATCACAAGTCTTCCTTCGGGAAAAAGAACAACCGCACTGGCAAACTTTCACGTGAGTTTCGCTGCTAACTCAAACAAGCACTCGCTTGCTGCTTCGTTATTGTTTCTTGACGTATTGTTTGTAACACATGTAGCTTACACTTGCAACGTATTGAGTAATACAATAAATTGAACTTACTTCTTTGCTGTGAAGGCAAGTGAGCTGTGTTGTTATTGTGGCTCTTCTTCTATAACGTTATGGCCATCCGCAAACAAACGATTGAAGTGTTGTTATCGCATACCGCTATGACGCATGCAAGAATAACTAAGTACTTCCGGTTAACGGATTTTTGGAATCCTTCAGAATTTCTTCTTCTTCTATGGTATATTGACGATCACACATCCCGCCATCTACTATGCGGGATGGAAACAGGATTTACCCGAAAAACGTAACTACCAAAAAATAAATCAAAAAACTGTTATGTTAAAAAATAAAAAAAACATGTGATCCATACACAGGCTCCAGTTGAAAATGGGAGAGCGGGTTCTCCGGCGCCAGTACCCCTTGTAGGTCTTCATTTTCAAAAACGATTCTGCCGCAGCCACAACCATATCCAGCTTCTTCGACTTCTTTGCGACTTGTGCTGTACTGTTTATAACTGGCAATGAACGCAACAAAATCCAACTTTTTAACACGCAGGGTATTTTATGTCTGTCGGCAAACATTTACTACATGCTGTGGTGTATCCACCACCATATCTTCACTAGCATCACTTGTTTTCTCAATTATTTTAATTGCCTCCGCATAGGAGATTCGATTGACCTCTAACTTTTGCCACCTCAATGTCACCCTTACAGGGCACTCCAGGAACTCAGGATCATGATCCCCACCACAATTGCAACTGTCCTTCTACACACCGTTCTTCGGTGTACTCTGTTAGTCTGCACACACTTGAAACATGGCCAAATTCTTTACAATTCGTGCACTGCAGTGGTTTGGGGACTCAAGCTCTTACATAACCAAGCTTCACATGCGTAGGTATTTGCTCTTAATCAAAAAACAACCGGACCGACACTTTTTTTTTTTCCCTCCCTTCACCCAGCGGGTCCGACGCCGGGCACCAACCACACAAGGATTTATATTATGGTATTCAACCTGGACATCCGTCGTTACCCCTGAGATGACTCCTTTGACGGGAACTCTACTCCGAAATTCAAAACACAACATTTATGTTGTCCGGGTTATTTTGAGGCCCATTGCAATCTTCCTCTGCTCTTCAGAAATATAATAAATCAAAATAAGACCACTCCTGGTCACTCTGATAGACTCCCACTTTTACAAGCGCATACTTCACCATTTTCGACACCTCCACTCCAATTTTAGACAATTTCCTTTTTGTTCCAGTTTTCGATGCTACCATTGTCTATTCAGAACATTCGTCTTCACCAACTTTGCTCGACGCGTTGCTTAATTCGAACTCAGCCTCCACTTCCGCCATTTTCACATCACCATAAACTCAGAATAAGACTCCTGTCCTGTATACTTTGTAATTGAATAATTAGGGTGAAAATGATGGAAAATATGAAGAATTATTGATAGATTTATACTAGTTATCATAGAAAGAATACTTTAGAGTATTTATATAAGATATTATGGGATTTATTAGTAATTTTTTTTATTTTTTTTCTCAAGCCTAAATGGTCAAAAATCAAATAAAATGTTATTTTGTCACATGCGCCGAATACAACAGGTGTAGACCTTACAGTGAAATGCTTACTTAAAAACCCTTAACCAACAATGCAGCTTTAACAAAAATATATATATGATTGATTATAAGTTTTAGAACACCTACTCATTCAAGGGTTTTTCTTTATTTTGAACTATTTTCTACATTGTAGAATTATAGTGAAGACATCAAAACTATGAAATAACACATATTGAATCATGTAGTACCCAAAAAAGTGTTAAACAAATCAAAATATATTTTATATTTGAGATTCTTCGAATTAGCCACCCTTTGCCTTGATGACAGCTTTGCACACTCTTGGCATTCTCTCAACCAGCTTCATGAGGTTGTCACCTGGAATGCATTTCAATTAACAGGTGTGTCATCTTCAAAGTTAATTTGTGGAATTTCTTTCCGTCTTAATGCACTTGAGCCAATCAGTTGTGTTCTGACAAGGTAGGGGGTATACAGAAGATAGCCCTATTTGGTAAAAGACCAAGTCCTGACAGTCCATCATTACTTTAAGACATAAAGGTCAGTCAATATGGAACATTTCAAGAACTTTGAAAGTTTCTTCAAGTGCAGTGGCAAAAATCATCAAGCGCTATGATGAAACTGGCTCTCATGAGGACCGCCACAGGAATGGAAGACCCAGAGTTACATCTGCTGCAGCGGATACGTTCATTAGAGTTCCCAGCCTCAGAAATTGCAGCCCAAATAAATGCTTCACAGAGTTCAAGTAACAGACATTTCTCAAAATCAACTGTTCAGAGGAGACGGTGTGAATCAGGCCTTCATTGTTGAATTGCTGCAAAGAAACCACTACTAAAGGACACCAATAATAAGAAGAGACTTGCTTGGGCCAAGAAACACGAGCAATGGACATTAGAGCGGTGGAAATATGTCCTTTGGTCTGGAGTCCAAATTGGAGATTTTTGGATCCAACTGTCGTGTCTTTGTGAGACACTGTGTGGGTGAACAGATGATCTCTGTGTATTTACCACTGTAAAGCATGAAGGATGAGGTGTAATGGTGTGGGGGTGCTTTGCTGGTGACACTGTCTGTGATTTATTTAGAATTCAAGGCACACTTAACCAGCATTGCTACCACAGCATTCTGCAGCGATACTCCATCCCATCTGGTTTGGGCTTAGTGTGACTATCATTTGTTTTTCAACAGGACAATGACCCAAAACTCCTCCAGGATGTGTAAGGGCAATTTTAACAAGAAGGAGAATGATGGAATGCTGCATCAGATGACCTGGCCTCCAAAATCTCCCGACCTCAACCCAATTGAGATAGTTTGGGATGTGTCAGACCGCAGAGTGACGTGAAAGCAGCCAACAAGTGCTCAGCATATGTGGGAACTCCTTCAAGACTGTTAGAGAAGCATTCCAGGTGAAACTGGTTGAGAAAATGCCAAGTGTGTACAAAGCTGTCATCAAGGCAAAGGATGGCTATTTGAAGAATCTCCAATATAAAATATATTTGGATTTGTTTAACACATTTTTGGTCACTACATGATTCCATGTATGTTATTTCATAGTTTTGATGTCTTCACTATTATTCTACAACGTAGAAAATAATAAAAAATAAAGAAACGTGAGGCTTATTTTATTCGAATAGAAGTTTCGAAATGGTTAGGTTGTTACGAATGCACTGACGCACTTGGCATTTCTGTAACTTTGAAACAATTTGTGGCTGTCATAGAGATAGATAGAGGACTCATCGTGGATATAACATGTTTTTGCATGGATGTTGTCATTGAGGGCTTCCACCATTTTAAAGTAGTCATCTGGATGGGGCTTCTTATGAGTTGGGAGCAATCAGCCAATGAAGTAGAAAATTCACTACTTTAAAATGGAAATAGCCTCAATGGCACGGCCCATACTGTCACAGACGCTTTAATGGCACAGATAGATCTGGCTTTTCAAAGGTTTATCACCTGGCCAATGCAACGATGATTCCTGTGTTAGCTAGGAACTATGCTATGCGTAGGAACCATCGACTTAGCTTCTGTTTCCACCGACCACTATTTTCAGACGGACCTGTACTCCTACCGGTTGAAACAAGTTTTCACTTGACAAGGAAACTAACTCCAAAAATAAATTCAGTCTACAAATCAAAGTGCGATAGTGTGGAGCTAACTTAATTGGTAAAAGTACCGATATTTGTAAGAGAATAATGCCTAACCAGTCCGTTTAATTAACTAGCTGTCGTTAACTTCCTGCAAACATGGCGACTGTAACTCGAGCAGCACCGCTCCGGATCCTGTGCATACACGGTTACCGACAGAACAGCGGCTCGTTTCGCGAGAAGACTGGGGCCCTACGGAAGCTCCTGAAGAAGTATGTGGAGCTGGTTTACATGAGTGCGCCTCACCGGGTACCGCAAACAGGCGACGGTGGGTCACATTCTGGTCCCCAATAATGTCAACATGACGTGACAGTTAACGAGCATTCAGTGACTTTTATTTTTACTTCTCAGACGCGCATTGCAAAACTCTAGTTTGTTTAGATGAAAAACTAAGGCATATAACGTACATCTTTCGATGCATTATATATATTCTGTGGTGTTTGGTTTCTGGCAAAAAAATAATAATTCATACTTCTTCATATTTTTTTAAAACATTTTGTTGTGTTACAGCCTGAATTCAATATTGATTTAAGTTGTTTTTTCTCACCCATCTACACACACTACCTCATAATGACAAAGTGAAAACATGTTTTTATAAAGTTTAGCCAATTTATTGAAAATCAAATACAGTGAACTAATTTACATAGATATTCACACCCCTGAGTCAATACTTTAGTGTGTTTCTGGGTGAGTCTCTAAGAGCTTTCCACACCTGGATTGTGCACCATTTGCCCATTTATTATTTTCAAACTTATTAAAGTTCTGTCAAATTGAGTTGAGTTTATTTATTTTTATATTTTTACAGGGACAGTGCACATTAATCAACGTTTCAGTAAAAGTGCCGGTTTTAGCCAGCCGGCTAATTTTCAACCGCAGTCCCTGGGCAGGTTATCAAAAACAATTACAATATAGACAATAGCAACATAGAACAAGCAAGACATAGCAACATAGGACAAGAAAGACGTAGCATACAGACAGAACAACATAGAACAAAAAGCAGCATAACAAAATTCCTAAAAGCAACAAAGTGTTTCCACACCTTACAAGTTACAGACAACAGACATGGAAAGCGGCAACACACAGCTAGGGACCATGTTCACAAATCTGATTGACCTTTAGCCATGTCTTCAAGCATTTTGTGAAAGTGTGATATGTGGTGCAGTTATGTGTGTCTGATGGCAGTGTATTCCAGACATGGGAAGCTCTTACAGAGAAAGCGGATTTACTAAATGTGCTTTTCCTTAGGGGAACTATACAGTCACCTCTCATGGCAGACCTTGTGGATCTGCTGCCATATGTTTGGGTTTTCTGTTTAACAAAAATACTGAGTGGAGGGGGAGCCAAGCCATTTAGGATCTTGAATACAAGACATGCATCGGTGTATTGCACAAGATTTTCCCAACTCAGGAGCTCATGCTTTCTGAGGATGTGACAGTGATGATGGCTATTGGGCTTCCTATCAAGCACTTTGAGAGCCTGTTTGTAGACAGACTGAATAGGTCTTACTGTTGTACAGCAAGCTTGGGCCCAACTAGTCAAGCAGTATGTTAAGTGGGGGAGTATCATAGATTTGAAGTACAGTTTTGCTACCTCTGTAGTCAAACAATTTCGTATAAATCGGAAATTAGCTAGGTTGAATTTGGTTTGGTTATTGATCATTGCTAGACAACCATTTTCAGGACTCGCCATAGATTTTCAAGTAGATTTAAGTCAAAACTGTAACTCGGCCACTCAGGAACATTCACTGTCTTCCAGTGTAGATTCGGCCTTGTGGTTTAGGTTATTGTCCTGCTGAAAGGTGAATTCATCTCCCAGTGTCTGGTGAAAAGCAGACTGAACCAGGTTTTCCTCTAGGATTTTGCCTATGCTTAGCTCCATTCCCTTTCTTTTTCATCCTGAAAAACTCCCCAGGTCTTAACCATTACTGAATCACTGAAGCTGGAGACTTGTATCTTCCTCACTAACTTTAAGCATCAGCTGTCAGAGCAGCTTACCGATCACTGCATCTGTACTCAGCCAATCTGTAAATACCCCACCCAACTACTTCATCCCCATATTGTTATTTATTTTTGCTCTTTGCACCCCCAGTATGTCTACTTGCACATTATCATCTGCACATCTATCACTCCAGTGTTAATGCTAAATTGTAATTATTTAGCCATTATGGCCTATTTATTTCCTTACCTCCCTAATCTTACTACATTTGCACACACTGTATATAGATTTGTCTACTGTATTATTGACTGTATGTTTGTTTATCCCATGTGTAACTCTGTGTTGTTGTTTTTGTCGCACTGCTTTGCTTTATCTTGGCCAGGTCGCAGTTGTAAATGAGAACTTGTTCTCAACTGGCCTACCTGGTTAAATAACAGTAAAATAAATTACAAGCATACCCATAACATGATGCAGCCACCATTATGCTTGAAAATATGGAGAGTGGTATTCCGTAATGTGTTGTATTGGATTTGCTACTAACATAGCACTTTGTATTCAGGACAAAAAGTGTATTGCTTTCTAACATTTTTTGCAGTATTCCTTTAGTACCTTATTGCAAACAGGATGCTTGTTTTGGGATATTTGTATTCTGTACAGGCTCCCTTTTCACTGTCAATTAGGTTAGTATTAGGGATGCACAATATATTGGTGAACATATCGGAATTGGCCGATATTAGCTAAAAATGTCAACATCAGTATCGGCCTGATGTCTAGTTTAACACCGATGTTAAAGATCGATGTCAAAGCTACCGTGCATACCTATATAACATAGGTACATGGCATAATAACGCCATGTAAAATTTTGCGCTACACGTGCAACACAGCATTCTTTAACTAGCCCACAATGTCTGCTGTGTGGATCGAGCAGTCATTTGAAAGAGTAAGAACATTTCAGCGAGACAACTCAAAGGCGAAATCCATTAAAGCCAAGATAATGGAATTCATTGCCCTTGACAATCAACCGTTCTCTGTCGTGGGTAATGTTGGCTTTCGCCGACTGGACGAGCACCGGTACACACTACCAAGTGCGCAATTTTTCAGATGTCGCGCTACCGGAGTTACACAGTAATAGCGTCACTCCTATTAGCTTCACGATATACAAACTATGGAACGCCGTTTGGGTCTTTGCGTGTCAAAAAAGATACAGTAGCACTGTCAAAGCTGTACAAAAAAAGTCTGCAAACACCGGCCACGAACGATGTTTTTACAATACCGTGTTGGTAATAAAGCATCATTTGTTCGAGCGTAACTTCTGGGGTAGCTAGCTTTATCTTGGTACCTAGCTAGCACCAATACAACCAGCCTGAAAACAATGACCAGTAGAAACTGCAGTCATTTTCATTATTCTTAGCAATGATTAAGGAATCCTTGTAAGTATTAGCTTGCCACATGTTGTTCGCCTATTGAAATTGAACTTCAGTTCATGAAAATAAATAGCTAGCCAGCTACATAACCCTGTTTCCCAAAGCTAACGTTATAAGCAGCCCGCTAGCTTCATCTGGCTAGTGAGGCTCGACCGGACCGGGTTATGTGTTGTGAAGTTTGCCACAATCAGCATTAGGCATAATAGTGGAATTTGTGGTTTGCCTTCAAAATAAAAGTATGTAATTGACAGTGATGCAAATGAATACAAATAGTAGAATTATGCCATACTTTTATTTGAAGGCTAACCGCAAAGTCCACTATTGTGGCTAATCCTTATTGTTGCTAGCCTCACATAGATGGGTCCGAGCACCACTAATCAAATAAGAACTGTCTTATAAATTAGGGTTATTTTAGATGATGACACATAGCTATATAGTTAGCTAGCTAACTATAGCTACGGAAACCGATTATGTTGTGTTATTTGACACGCAAAGACCCTAACCGCGTTCCATAGAAATCCTGGTTGAGAATGAAACGACTGAACAAATGAACGACGAAACAGCACAGCAAGAAATTGCAAGAAATAGGTTTTGATTATGTTTTACTGGTAATGGGGACATACGTAAATGCCAACAAAATAACTTTTTGGTGTGTGTAACCTTTATTTAACTAGGCAAGTCGGTTAAGAGCAAATTCTTATTTACAATGACGGCCCAGACGACACTGGGCCAATTGTGCGCTGCCCTATGGGACTCCCAATCATCGAACCAGGGACTGCAGTGGCAGGGAAAATATTGGATATCTGTGCATCACTAGTTAGTATTGTGGCTTAACTACAATGTTGTTGATCCATCCTCAGTTTTCTCCTATCACAGTCATTACACTCTGTAACTGTTTTACAGTCACCATTGGCCTCATGGTGAAATCCCTGAGCGGTTTCCTTCTTCTCTGGCATCTGAGTTAGGAAGGACGCCTGTATCGTTGTAGTGACTGGGTGTATTGATACACCATCCAAAGTGTAATCTTCTACGCTGCTGCTATTCTCTGTTATCTATGCATAGTCACTTTAATAACTCTACTCTACAAGTACATATTACCTCAGTACCGGTGCCCCCGCACATTGACTCTGTACTTGTACCCCCTGTATATAGCCCCGCTATTGTTATTTACTGCTGCTCTTTAATTATTTGTTATTCTTATCTCTTACTTTTTTGTGGGGTATTTTCTTAACTGCATTGTTGGTTAAGGGCTTGTAAGTAAGCATTTCACTGTAAGGTCTACTACACCTGTTGTATTCGGCGCATGTGACAAATAACAATTAATTTGAATTAATAACTTCACCATTATCAATGGGATATTCAATATCTTTTTTATTTAATTTTTTTGACCCATCTACCAATAGGTGCCCTTCTTTGCGTGACATTGGAAAACCTCCCTGGTCTTTGTGGTTGAATCTGAGTTTGAAATGTACTGCTCGACTGAGGGACCTTACAGATAATCGTGATAACGTTTACATTTTAGTCATTTAGCAACTTACAGTAAGTAGTGAGTGCATACATTTTCGTACAGGTCCCCCGTGGGAATCGAACCCACAGCCCTAGCGTTGCAATCGCCATGTTCTACCAACTGAGCCGCACGTGGTAAGAGATGAGGTAGTCATTCAATCATGTTCAACACTATTATTGCACGTATCCGACTTATGTGACATTTTTCTCCTGAACTTATTGACTCAATACGTTTCAGTTTAAATGTTTTATTAATTTGTAAACATTAAAAAAAATATATATATATATTTCCAAGTTGACATTATGGGATATTTTGTAGGCTAGTGACAATTTTTAAAATACTTTAATCAATTTTAAATTCAGGCTGTAACACAACAACATTTGGTCAAGGGGTGTGAATACTTTATGAAAGCACACAGAGTATACCAAATATTAGAAACACCTTCCTAATATTGAGTTGCACCCCCCCCCCCCTCTGCCCTCAGAACAGCCTCAATTTGTCAGGGGGATGGACTCTACAAGGAGTGGAAAGCGTTCTACATGGATGCTGGCCCATGTTGATTCCAATGCTTCCCACAGTTGTGTCAAGTTGGCTGGATGTCCTTTGGGTGGTGGACCATTCTTGATACACACGGGAAACTGTTGAGCGTGAAAAACCCAGCATCTTTTGTCTTGCCCATTCACCTTCTGAACAGCACACACACAATGTCTCAATCCTTCTTGAACCTGTCTCCTCTCCTTCATCTACACTGATTTGATGTGGATTTAACAAGTGACATCAATAAGGGATCATAACTTTCACCTGGATTCACTGGTCAATCTATGTCATGGAAAGAGCAGGTGTTCTTAATGTTTGGATACTCAGTGTACATTCTGACTGAACAGTGCTGTGAGGATAGGGATTGTTGTGTTACCAAACTTTTGGTAATGCATGGCTTTCTGACCGGTACCTATCAGGGTGATCACATACAGATTTCAACTAAATGCAATATCAACTTAGTTTAATACTCTCTTTCTCGCCCTTCTACCTCTCTCTTCTCTCTCTCTTCTCTCTCTCTTTTCTCTCTCTTTTCTCTCCCTCCAGCAGCCCAAGGGAAGGAGAATGAAGTGGGCCCTGGAGGTGACGAGGCCCCCAGGGGATGGTGGTTCTCTGACATCCAGGCTCGGAGCTTCGACGCCGGGCAGCAGTGTCAGGCGAGCCTGGGGCTTGAGGAGAGTGTGGAGGCCGTGAGGACAGCAGTGAAGGACCTGGGCCCGTTTGACGGTGTGCTGGGGTTCAGCCAGGGCGCTGCTCTAGTTGCCATGCTCTGTTCTATACAGGAGCAGAATCTAGAACCACAATTCCAGTTCCGCTTCGCTATCCTGGTGGCCGGGTTCCGGAGTGCTTGTTCGGAACACCAGCGGTTCTATGGCGGCCCTGCTCCGCTCGTCATCCCGTCCCTGCACGTCTTCGGACAGGAAGACCAGGTCATTTCTGATAGGATGAGCCGGGAGCTCCTTCCCCTGTTCCAGGAGCCTCAGGTGCTGACTCATCCTGGTGGCCATTTTGTGCCAGCGGCCTCGGCACACAGACAGACCTATCAGGAGTTTCTCAAGAGGTTTCAGTAGGGGAAGGAGAAGCATGGAAACTATTCCATCCTTCCATCCATTCAGAGGAGGTAAATGTCTGAAAATTAAGAGCATAACTTCATGTGGATGTTGCTCATCCAAAGACGACGAGTCACTTTTTGGAGAATGTTGATTTAAGTTAACACCGTTATCTTGTGTATCCAGAAATTGTAAAAATATTTTATTGGAAAGCGTCTTTAATTTTCATACAATGTTAGTAGGCTACCACAGTAACAAAATGACTGCATATCAATTCTATTGTCATTGACATTAACATTTTTGTTGAAAAATAAATTCCCCAAAACATTGACATTTATTTTGCCTGCTTGTTGCATTCTATGACAAGATTCTTGATAATTGTATCCGCTCACCAACACAAAACCTGCCATCACTTACCAAAATGTAAAGTGTTATGTAATGCATGGCATGAAGACCTGTGGTTCATTTCAAACTAAAGTGTACTATCTATACCTGTTGCATTGTGACAAATAACATTTGATTCATTGACGGCTCACAGTAAAGACCAGTAGCCAGTTGATGTGATAACTTTCTTGTGGGTTGACTGAAATACTTTCCCTAAAACCTTGTCAAGTAAACGTTAACTGCAAAGTTGTCTTACCTGGCGGAAGTATATAATGAGTAAGTATATCATCTGGATCTATTATTTGTTATTTGCAAACTTTGCCAGGAAATGAGCAACAGCAGTACAGAACCATCACTAGACCTGCACATTAGATGGCAAATTCCTCACCCACTAGATGTGCAATTAAAGGACCAGATGACCAATTAAAGGGGAATTACAGTCAAAAATCTAAAAGTGTTATTTTTCTTCCAGACCTAAAAAAAAAAAGGTCTTCTGATGTGATTTAAGCAATGACATCGACTCAGGACATCCAATTGTGTTGTTTCTCTACAAACAATTGGAATTTGAGAGTGAAAACCCCCAAAAATCTAAAAACAGAAAAAACAAAATTGGGGGAAAATATACAACATAATTTGGGGGAGAAATCACAGATTTTGTAGAGCCCCCCCCTTAGAGTTGTTTATTAACCGTTATTTTAGCAGGTATAATGACAGAAAACAGTGCACCACTGTCTTGTACACTTAAGGACCCAGTTAAGCAGAGAAGAATGTGCCTATTTGAAATCTAGGAGAAAAAATGTGTTGCTCGTGACATGTTGCATTTCTTTTAAAGTAGCTCTCATGCTAGAAAAGTTGGAGACCCCTGGTATAGTGTCATATCTGCCACTGATTTCTGACTGCTCGTGTGCGTGTGAGAGAGTATGTATTTGTTGGAAGTGGGCAAGGACTCCGTGTTCTTTTGTAGTGAAAGCTTGTGTGTGTTACTCTCATCACGATTGCTTCCAGATATGTTGAGAATATCAATCCCTCCTCTCTCTCCCCTCCTCTCTTTTTTTAATTCTCTCTCTTTCCCTCTCCCCTGCTTTCATCTGAGAGTGTTCCAGAAGCCTGTACTCAATTGTCATACTTGAGTAAAAGTAAAGCTACCTTAATAGAAAATGACTCAAGTAAAAGTGAAGGTCACCCAGTAAAATACTACTTGAGTAAAAGTCTAAAAGTATTCTGTTTTAAATATACTTAAGTATCAAAGTAAAAATATAAATAATTTAATACTCCTTATATCAAGCCAACCAGATGGCACCATTTTCTTTTTTTCTGTTTTCTTTATGGATAGCCTGGGGCGCACTCCAACACTCAGACATAATTTCACAAATAAAAGCATTTGTGTTTAGTGAGTCCGCCAGATCAAAGGCAGTAGGGATGACCAGGGATGTTCTCTTGATAAGTGTGTGAATTCGACCATTTTCCTGTCCTGCTAAGCATTCCAAATGTAATGAGTACTTTTGGGTGTGAGGGAAAATGTATGGAGTAAAAAGTAAATAGTTTTTTTTTTTAGGAATGTAGTGAAGTAAAAGAATATATAGTAAAGTCAAGTACAGATACTCAAAAAAACAACTTAAGTACTTTACACCACTGGTGTGTGTCGGTTGTGAGTGGGTGTATATTGTGAGTGGGTGTAGATTGTGGGTGTAGTGGATTTGATTGTGGTGTGGGCTGGTGGTTGTGATATATGTAGGTGTTTGTATGTATTTTGTTGTGTGTGTGTGTCCTTTCTCTTCAGGAAGTGGGGGCAGCTGCGTGATGTGTTTGACAGGAAGTACTAAACCATCCGATCCACACTACCTCTTTCCTGACCTCTTTCC